>NC_047658.1:165611788-165731788 GCF_011762505.2 Arvicanthis niloticus
CTCTCTTTTCCCCTCCTCTCCTCCCTCTTCCTCTCCTTCTCTCTCTCTCCTGCCTCTCCCTCCCCCTCCCCTTTCTTTCTCTCTCCTCCTCCTGATTACCATTAAGTGTTTGGAACAGGCTCCTGCCACCATGATGTTCTGTTGCATCCAGTATGCTCAACAGTGGGCTGAATCCTCTGCCACCAAGAGCCAAACAAACCTCACCTTTTCTCCTTGTTTACCTCAGCTGTTTGCCACAGTGATGGGGCTAATACATTGTTTTGGAGGATAATTGTGAGGCCAAGAGTCTAGCATGTTTCTGATACAATGATAAAATATGACTAATATCAATAGACAATAACAGCATACATAACAAAAGTAATACATAATAAGGAGCAAACAGAACTTCCCACTTGCAGATGGACTAGGATTTTTCTCTCCTGAAAGGCAAGCAGTACCGTAGAATTAGTCTGGTAAAGTAAGTTCAGCATTAGAATTAGCCACTGGTCACTTGAGCTGCCATTCCTGGGTTCACATGTCTCACAGATCTCTGTTAGGTTGTGGGTACCACAATATCTCCAGCTCTAACTCTGACCCTCTCTACAAGGCTAAGCCAGGGAGAAGAGCTTTTGTCCAGGAAGTAAGGATGCCCTTCTCCAGGCTCAGGAAAGCCACTCTGGATTTGCTCCCCAAGCTCTAGTGTCTCTGGGCAGGAACTATCAGGAGGATGACCAGAAAATTTATTTGGCTTTTTGCCCAGCAATCTAGAAAATAGCCTACATATAAGCATTCAAATAGGATGGCTACCAGACACACATGAACATTGAGCTTATGGGATGTGGCTAGATTAAAAAGGTCTTTCTATTCAGAAATGAATCATTTGTGCAGGCTCACATGGGCAGTGGGATTCTATGTGGAAAAGATAAGTTCTAGACAGACCTCTACTGCCAACCGTCAGCCTGAAACATTTGAGAACCTTGTCTTGGATGCAATGTGGGACCCAGGTGCAGGGATGCAGCCGCTCAGCTCAGCGAGTGGCAGGCCTCTTGACTCTAGCATTGCTACTTTGTTTTTTCGTTTTTGTTTCCAAGCATCTGAGAAAAGAGAAAAATCAGAACCCAGGGATACTCCAGAATCCAGGCAAACTCAGCTTCTCTGTCTCCTTGCCTGTTCCAAGTTATTCGAAGCTTCCAGAAAGGCATTTTTCTTCATTCTTCCAGGTGTCAAAGAGAAACAGCTTAGTGGTCTCCCTGAGTACAAGGGCAAGAGTCCATGTTCTCCCTGTGTGGATAGTGGCTTTGCAAATAAATGGTCCAATGTGAGCTTGGGTGACATTATGGCAGTTCAAGTATCTGAGTGTGTACACATGCACACACACATGCACATGCACACACACACACGTGCTGGTTCACATAGACACACACTTCCTCTAGGAAAGAAGTTACTCTTGGAGAGCTGAGACGTGATGCCTTGGTGTGGAAAAGCTGACTGGTTTGCTTTTGTTTTAATTGGGTTTTAAAAGATGACAAAGAAAGGCTGCCTCAGGGTCTGCTTTTGAAACTTATATAGGAATTTATTTTGGGACCTTCTCTAAGTACTCAGAGAATGCTGAGCAAGGACCGGATGGTGTCTCTTACTCAGATCCCCCCACTCCATCTCCACCAGGACCGGATGGTGGCTCTTACTCAGATCCCCCCACTCCATCTCCACCAGGACCGGATGGTGGCTCTTACTCAGATCCCCCCACTCCATCTCCACCATTGCCTTTCAACTCCTGCAGCACTGCATGGTCCAAGCCAATCCCAGTCTTCTTGCACACACTAGATGAAAAATGCTACCTTTTGTGTTGTCTCCAATCTTTCAGTCCTTGGGGATTCTTAGAGCTGGCTGATACTGCAGGCTCCTGGAGTCCTGCAGAGCCCAGATTTTTTTTCTAGAGCCTTCCACGAGCTGACTGCAGTCGACAGCGGGCAGTTCCTTCACTAGCTTTCTGCGGTGGCATGGGTGAGATTAGTTTCTGCTATCACTGTAATTTACAAGGCTCACATCACCATGTAACAACTTGGTGATTACATGGAAAATATCGTATAAATACACAGTAATTACAAGTTCATGCAGATTACTTGGGATATACATTTGAAGTTACCGAGTAGTTCAAAGATTAATTATCCTGTAACTGGCAGTATTTAAATCATTTTTCCCCCTCATACACGGATACATCGAGGTCGACTTCAAGGCGGCCTAGGACAGGAATGGCATGAGTATGATCTGAAAAGAAAAAATGAAATTTGACAGGCATGGATTATTTAAAGCATGCATATGGGAGCCGAACAGCCACTACACTTTGATGCAAATCGTAGGGGAAAGAGCAGAAGGATGGTGTGGAGGGAAAGGTGCTGACCAAAGTGAGGGCTTCCTGCCGGGAACTTGAAATTTAAACAAATAATCATTTAAATGGCAGCTCAGCATTACGTTCCGAGCTGCGTGCATTAATGTCAACATCTGGTACCAACATTTTGACAATTCTATTAAAATGCCCCAGCATTCCCTATCTAACACCTGTTAGCTCTAATTTTCTTTCCTGAGTAGCACACCAGTAGACAGGGTAGATTCCAAACCATTTATCACTTTTAAAGTGCTTCCATATGCGTGCTGGACCCAGGCTGGCCCTAGGCAAATGTTTTCCGAATGCATTAAAATTCAGGACTTTTTTTTTTTTTTTTTTTTTTTTTTTAGTGTAGACACCAATGTTTCATTGAATTCATGTCTGGTAATTATTAGCTTAAATTATGGCTCACACATGACAAAATGGACCATGGACTGCACACACACACACACACACACACACACACACACGCACGTGTGTGTGTGTGCATTCAGCATACACACATATGCACACATTCTTCAACTGATGCACCAGAGCTATATACATCGCACGTTATTGAGATGTCAGTCAGTAACCATTACCCAAACATGCTTCATGGAGGGCCCTGTTAAGAGGCCCAGGGATTCCCAAGAGACCATCTAAAAATGTCAAAAATGTTACAGTCTAAAGGAAGGACACTAACAATTCTACATAAGCTTGAGATGTGAAACTATTCGTTAGTATATTACAAGTTTCAAACCTCTAAGTAAAACAGGTAACACAACTTTCTTTTGACAAAGGGCTACAGATAAGATGGGACAGAGTCCCAGACAATCCGATCACCCTGATTTGGAGAAGGCCTTCAGTAAGCTGGAAGGGCAGAGTGAGCTAGGAAGGTTCAGGAACCTTCAAACTGTGCTCTCAGAGCTTGGCTTTGCTTGGAAATGCTGGAAAGGTGAAGTCCAGATATTGCAGGGATCCTTCTCATAATAATGTCTGGCTGCTCCTTGCACTTTCATAGAGGAGGTGTGATGGATCTAATGGCTGTTTTCTAAAGGAAAGAATGTGCTTGCAAGAAAGAGGTGGCGAGGTTAGGGTTATTACAGGAGTAGAAGAACACTCACTGCTTTCTGAGGAGACAGTTTCCTTCAGATTCTCCCCCTGCCAACAAAAATATTTTTAGTAACAACCACAATAAAACACACATAAAAAATTGAAAGATTTAAAGCCAAACCCAAAACAAACAAACAAACTCGTTGCATGTACTTGGGATAAAGGTATGAACAATTCTCTTTAAATACAAGACAACACTGAGATGACCAGGGAACAAGGCACAGAAACCATGTCACCAAACTCTCGATATAAAAAGCTGTAGGCAGTTAAAATGTCCGCCCCTGTACACACGCACACCTACACGTTCACACTTCCTCTGTTTACTAAATAACATTTCAGCACAGTTTTCATCTTATAAGGAAAGTGTTTGAAACTCGGAATAAGTGCACTTAATTAAAGGAAGGCTGTGAAAATGTGCACTAATCTGATATGACTAATAGCAAGTGCATGAAATTGCTAATTAGAATTTCATTAAAGGTGCTGCTTTATCAGACTGTGAAAATCACAACCTTTAAAATTCTTTCAGGAGAGCTTAATTCCCTTTCAAACAGAAATATTCTTTAAAGACATTTGATTTGTTCTGAAGGAATACGTGGTTTCGGCTGGAACTAAAAATGTCTTCAATATTCCAGGAGGCAACATCAGAATAGGAATCTACATCAGGGACATTGTTATCTCTACCTGACGATGCTACTCGCTGTCTCCTCTGCACATGATTGTTCAAAAACCCAGGCTAGAAAGCCCCAAGTAGGGTCAGTTTGTTCCACATGGAATGTGCATTCTTCAGAAACCAACATCTAGTCTCTCCTGGAGAGTTAAGTGGAAAGTCACGCTAAACATTTAAAGTCACTAAAAGAATTAAAGTTTAAAAAAATTTCACATACATTTTTGAATGATTTGAATTTACACTTTATTTTATCACTTTGGCTTTTTAAAAAATTTAATTTTTTGAGATTATAATATAATCACTTGCATTTTTAAAAGCAAGAGACATTTGCAACAAAAGTACTTTCTTCTTTGAAAAAGAAAGCTATTCTGTTTCTTTCCTCATCAGTAGTCTTTGCTCTTTTCTTTTTTTGTAGAGAAAAATCAACACCTTAAAACATAATAACATATCAATTATAAAATTGCACTTTTTAAGTTGGAAGATCCTGATGTCAGCAGACATGCGTTGTCTCACCCCTTTCCTGGCTTGCTATTCTCATTGCACGGTGTTGTAGCTCTCATTTTAATTACTCTCTACACTGGGTCCAAACTTCAGATTATTATAATTAATTAACTTCAGATTACCAGATTAATAAGAAATCCCCCTTTTAATTTTCCCGTTTTTTTCCTAGCCATTTATTTGCAGTTTTAAAATATAAAAACCACTCTATGCTGCATCTTCCTGTGTGGTCAATGGTATTTTTGCTCCTTTCTATGTGTTTCTCTTAATTCTCACCGGCAGGAATGGGCTTCTTTGGAATACCCACACTTGATTGACCAGGGACATTTTTGTTACAAGATAAATAAATAAACCAGACAAAAAACTCATTAGTAATTATATAAACTGGAGTCCCTCAAAACACCATTTCGCTTTACTTTCATGGTGTTAAAATATATCAGCCTTGCTGACTGCTCTTAACACCACACTTGACAGTGATGGTATGATTTCAGAATCAAATCTCCTACATACACTTCATATCTTCACTTATAAGTTCATCAGTCATCCTCAGATGACTATCGTTTCTGAAAGGGGAGAAAATGAAATTAAAAGTAACTATTTGAGAAACTGATTTCCTTGGACACCTGAACAAATCTCAAGTGGACTAATGACAGTTTGGTCTGATTTTGAATTCAGCTAAAGGAATTTTCATGGCATTTGGATAATTTATCACCAGTGCTAGGCAGCAGGTAAAAGACTACATTTTTCCTTCCTAACATTTTGGGGGTACATTTGTACAATAAGCATAATGGTTTGGAAAAAAATGGGTCTAGACTGAAATGAGAGAAAATTGTGCTCTTTGGCTGTCGTCTGGAGTCCAGGGTGGGTGTCAGTCTTGCTCTCTGTGGCCACTGCAGTCAAACAAAGCTGCTAATTCGGATGTTTAAAGTTTCAAACTGGAAAATATTGTTGCAATGTGGAAACAATGGGGCCATTGTCCTTGCGAGCACTCTGCCACTTCAGATGCTTTTATGCAAAACAAATGACAAGCAGTGGCAACTTAATATTTGTCAAGTCAGTCACAAAGAGAACGTGACACAAAACATAGTCAACTGGGACCCTACTTTCTCCATCAATAGTTGAATTAACATTGGCAGGAATAAAAATAGCCTTCCTTGGGGCCCTTACTCCCTCAGAGGGGGAGCTGTTCATCCATTGCCACCACCAGGAAGAGAGATCTGAGGTTGCCTATGCTGGACTTGGGGATGAAAAATTCTAGTGTCACAGAACTGGGATCCTGAGTCCAGAAGTTGTTCATCTTTGGAGTCCCTGAAGAGGTTAGCATGGGATACCTTGTGAACCCAGGAGACAGACTTGAAGATGGCAGGTCCCTTGATGGCCCTATGGCAGGTCACTGACCTTTGTTTTCTTAGTGAGTGGCCTTGAATATTTTACTTGCCCACTCTGGTTTCAGTTTGCTCAACCAGACAATGCTGACAACAGGACTTTGTACTTAAAGGCCCAAATTTCTACTATGGAGAGCTTCAAATGGTGCTTGGTTGGAATAAAGCAGCTAGCACACTTAGGAAAACTCATTTTCCACTGTCGCTGACTTTCCCAAGCATGCTCTTGCCTCAGAACCTTGTCTTTCCAGACATACTTCTCTTGCTTCTGTATTGTTTCTGTTCAGCTATCACAACCCAAGACGTCCTTCATGGCCACTTTCCATCCCACCCCTCAACACGGTGAGGCCTTTGCCTTCCCAATACTGTCTCTAAGATAAATGGCCTCTTCTTTTTGTTTAGCATGATTTCTGTCTCCCTGCCTCGTCCCACCCCCGGTAGGTATGTTGAGAGGGACAGGTTTGCCAAGGGCCATCAGCCCTTTGGTTAATGTTGTATAGGTAGGAGTTAGTCAGTAAATCACCAGAGGGTGGATAGGTGAAGTCACTTCCTCTGCAGCACACACACCAGACCGGGTGAACAGCACCATATCTAAGCACCGAGACCTGTCATTCAAGGTTGCACATGAGACCGTCAGCTTGGAGAACGGTTATTTTAGAACAATAGCAGCTACAGTTCCTTAACAGATGTGGGTTCTCCAGAATGATGCCAGCTTCTTTCCACCTTGCCCCCGTGCGATGAGAATGAGCTCTGTGAAGGATCCTTCTGCTTGCTGAGCCTGAGGATGGTCCTGACAGGTGTCCAAGGAAGCTCCTAAGTGTTCTCCTGTCTGTCTTCCTCCATGTTTGGGTCAGCCCAGCCCTTAGCCTTTAGAGCCTCATAGGATCTAGGAACCCAGTCCCCACCCCCAGATCAACAATCCTCACTTTTCTACTGTTCACCTCAGTGTCCCCCTAGTGACCATCTCCAGACTTCATTCCTTAACCTCTGTGGCCAAATCTTCTTTTGATCTTTGATTGACTTTGCTTGATTTGACTTTGGTAACAGAGTCATGCTTATTGTTCCTCCTCGATGAAGCCAGCTGTCCCAGACTGGCTCCTGCTGGGCTAGTCAGGCCAACCCAAGAAGACTGCATCAGCTGCCAGCTTATGGAATCAGAGCCCAGTGGGGCCATAGCAGCTTAGTGCCCAGTGGGTGGGGTGATGCACAAACTGGCCAGAGCTTCTGGGTCTCAATGTCATGGCTAGAACCAAGGCCTGTGTATTTCTGGAAGGGCTGGCTCCACATGCCATACTATTTATTACTCTGTGGGATCACTGCAGACAAAGACCGTCCTTGGTGGCGCCTCCCATCCTGAGGTCCTATTTGAGGAAGGAATTTGTGGAAGATCTCTGGCCATCTATCCAGAGACCCATAAGTCCAAATAGGAAGATCACTTATGTATTCCATATCAGTTGCTTAGCAGCATCCAGCTCAGTGGTGGGAGCTGGGGACATAAATATGATCATAGCTGACACTGGCTTCCATTTCTCCTTGCCAGGAACCATACTTAACTTGTTCCATGTGCTTTGGGTAATACATAGCTGTCAAAGTGGGCCTTTTATCATCCCATTATGCAGGAGGAAACTGAGGCACAGAGTATACTAAAAGGTTGGTAAAAGATGCCCAGGCAGGATGTGGTGGAGACTGGCCTTGGAAGCAAAGCCTGAGATATAAGATTCCTCCTAGGTCTTGGGATTCAACAAGTGGCCATATTCAGTCCCTGTGAGTGTCCAGGAGCATGCGACACAACTGCTACTCTTGAGAGGCTCGGGACTTCAGCAGTGAGGAGAGAGGTGGGTGGCAGAACTTCATGCATGAGGGTCAGTCATAACACAGAACTCTCACTATGTACCAAGCCCTGTTCCAGCTGCTTTGCTTGCTGTCCCTGCTTCTGGGACCTTTGGAGTAGCTTGGGTGGTAGGAAGAGGCATCATTCCCAGTATGGATGTGATGTTCTTGCTACTCATCTGTGGTCTCAGGGGCTCTGAATGGCAGAGCCATATAGGTGTGTGTGTGTGTGTGTGTGTGTGCATGTGTCTGTGTGTATCTCTGTGTGTGCATGTGTGGTGTGAGTATGTACATGCATATGTGCATGTGTGTAAGTGTGTGCATGCATTTGTGTGTGTGTACATGCGTGTGTGTGCATGTGTGTGTGTGCATGCATGTGTGCGAGTGTGTGTGTGTGTGTGTGTGTGTGTGTGTGTGTGTGTCTATAAGCCAGAGGTCCACATCAGCTGTCTTCTCTGTTACTCTTCACCTAGTGTTTGAGCCTGGAGTTCACTGATTGCCTAGATTGACTGGCCAATCCAGGGATCCTCTTATCTGCTTAGTGCTGGATCACAGGCATGCACCCCTGCACTTGGCATTTGCACAAGTTCCAGGCATCAAAGGCAGTCTTCATGCTCATGTGGGGAGCAATTTAATGACAAAGCCATCTTCTTCTCGGCCTCACCATTTTTAAGACCCTTTCTTCATGTTGTGGTTTTGGGTTCAGACTGAGGGTCCCACTCAAGCTTGGGAACACTGTGTCCCTGAGGTCCATAGCCAACACTGTTTGTGTTTTTTTATTTTGAGATAGGGTCTCAGGTAAGTTTTGTGAGCCAGCCTTGAACTTGCTCTGTAGCCCATGCAGTTTTCAAATTGGAAATCTCCCTGAGTCAGCCTCTCTAGGTGGCTAGAGTTACAGGCCTGTGCCTCCAGGTCTAGCTTGATCTTGAAGACCAGGTACAGGGAGACCCAGACGTGCGTCTGTGGCCTCGGGTGCTTTGCTCTGTGGCTTTGGTCTCTGATGAGCACAGTATGAGTGTGGACAAGTAATTGACCTGCTTCCAAAATTATGACCCCTAGTTTAGGGCACATGGCCTTAGCAAATGGAAAGGGAATCGACATAGTTATAAAATGTCAACAGGAGACAATTTTCATTGGATGATACAGATAGCAGGAAATTACGTCCATCATGAATACCACCATCACCACCATCAGTTTTTAAAAAAAGAGAGTTGTATTCCAAGGCTGCTTCATTGTGGAACTCCAATGAATCCTCTTGTAGTCACCCTGACCTTCCACCCATTTTACAGGTCAAGAAACTGAGGAGCAGTAACCCAGCATAGTGAATAGTGGACGTTGGCTCTGAGCCAAGTCTGCCTGGCTCCAGTCTGAGTGTCCTTGCTGCAGTCTCACAGACTTTAGCAGGAGACCTGTGTGCAGGGCTGTTCTGCCCTCCTGGATCAGAACTTTAGCTGCGCTGGTCCTGAGTGAGTGGCACCATCAGCATTTTCCCAGCTGTTTCCCTCCATGTTTTTGGAGCTCCCCTCTTCATAGACCTGAGGTGGACACTTGTGATCTCTTTGGAGACTCAGTTGTGTCATGTGATGTTTTTCTGGAAGCTGTCCTATGAGAGGATGTTTTGCTGAGGCAGACACTTGAGAGGATGTGTGATGTTTGGAAAGATATAAGTTGAACCCAAGGGACAGTGACAATGCTCATCTTGCAACACTTTGCTGGTCATCACTGATCTTTGCTTGTTGGGACTTCATAGAGAGAAATGTGCCAAAGAACTTCTTGTGGTGTTCTGGTTGCTTTCTGCCACTTCTGTGGGCTGATTCGATGGAGCCCTGTGGTTTCTTCTGGATCGAGCTGCTGCTACTGATTCGTGTTTGGTGTTTGCTGACTGGACTGGATGCCACTACTGATTGTGTTTGATGATTTTAGATCGGAATGCCACTTATCTTAGTTAGGGTTTTACTGCTGTGAACAGACACCATGACCAAGGCAACTCTTACAAAGGATATTTAATTGGAGCTGACTTATGGGTTCAGAGTTTCAGTCCATAATTATCACGGTGGGAGCATGGCAGCTTCCAGGCAGACATGGTGCAGGAGGAGCTGAGAGTTCTACATCTAGTTTCAAAGGCAAACAGGAGAAGACTGACTTCCAGGCAGCTAGGACAAGGGTCTTAAAGCCCACACCCACAGTGACAGAATTACTCCAACAAGTCCACACCTCCACATAGTGCCACTCCCTGGGCCAAGCATATTCAAATCACCACACCGCTGCTGATTCATGTTTGGTGTTTCATGTTTCGTGTTTTGAACAAGATGGCCTGGAGTTTATAGAGCTACCCTAAATGGGTTGGCAGGCTCCACACGGTGTTATCAGGTTATAAGTGGTTGGTGACTTTACTGAGGTCAAATACATCCTTGAATGACTTGACCTTAGACCCAGGGTGCAGGTGAGAGGGTCATGTGCTCTGCTTGCCTCAAACTCAGCAGATGAGGAAGGGAAATGTCATGCTAAATGCCCTGGGTTCTGAATGGAAATGTGTGAACACTGTATGAGTGGTGTAGTCACTGGGGAGAGAGGTCCCACTCAACCTCAACTGTGGGGCCTGTGGTAGTTACATGTCTTGTCTGTGCCATTTCCTCATGTACAAAGGCAGCAGGGTAGCTGGATATATCTCATAGGGGTCTGTAGGATGATTTTGTTGCTTGTTTTTTGTTTTTTCAAGGCAGGGATTTTCTGTGTAATAGCCCTGGACTTGCTTTGTAGACCAGGCTGGCCTCAAACTCACAGAGACACATCTGCTTCTGCTTCCTGGCTACATGTAACCTTGGACTATCCTTCCTTGTAATATTCCACATATCAAGTAATCTCCTGTTACCAAACACCTTATGAAATAAATCTAGTACTGCCTCATCTTTATGGGTAGGGACACAGGCCCAGAGAAGGTACATACCAGCTATCACAAGGAAGTGGGACCTTTCTCCTCAGTTGTACCTGTCCTGTGAGGGAAGTATTCAGCATGGAATGGTTCTCAGTCATTCTGGATGCTTCTGTGATCTCATAAACCAACACCTGTACCAAGCCACTGTGAGATTCTGGGTGTTTGGGTGAGAAGATGCCAGGCTGGGACCTAGCATGCGTGTAGGACATGGGAACTCTGATTGCTGGAGGCAGCTCCAGCCTATACACAGTGCATGCTGTGTGCTATTCCCAGGCTCCTGACTATATACAGTGCATTCGATGTTCTAGTGCTTCAAGGCAATGATTCCATTTAGTTTTGTATTTTCTTCCACAGTGGAGACTGTGGTCAGCATTTTCCAGATGAGAACTCATACCTCAGAGAGGTTCACTCTTCTCCAGAGTTTTCATGATTAAAGAAGGAAGCCTGGTGCTCCCCGAGTCCCTGATTCAGCCAACCTGGCTCCTTGTCTTGGAAAGAACAATAGTAACAGGTGTGTGCTCTTTTATGGATGATGTCTTAGTCAGAGTTTGTATTCCTGCACGAAACATCATGACCAAGAAGCAAGTTGGGGAGGGGAGGGTTTATTCAGCTTACACTTCCACATTGCCTTTATTACCAAAAGAAGTCAGGACAGGAACTCACACAGGGCAGGAACTTGGAGGCAAGAGCTAATGCAGAGGCTATAGAGGGGTACTGCTGACTGGATTGCTTCCCCTGGATTGCTCAGCTTGCCTTCTTATAAAACCCAGGACTACCAGGCCCAGCGATGGCACTACTCACAATGATCACTCCCTCATCAATCACTAATGGAGAAAATGCCTTACAGCTGGATCTCATGGAGGCATTTCCTAAGGGAGGCTCCTTTCTCTGTCATAACTCCAGCTTGTGTCAAGTTGACACAAAACCAGCCAAATAGTGACTATGGAAACCTCCTGACAACAAGTAAGGACTATTCGTTGGAGTCAACATCTAATGTGCACACAAATGAGTGACAACAAAGAGCCCCATCCTCAAATCCCCAGACTGAGAAGAGGCTGACCTCCATTATATGGAATGGGTACCTTGGACCATCACACACTGCTGACTTAGAGCAGAAAGGAACCACACAGGCTGGAGCAAGCATACACCATGAAGAAGTGAAGTCAGAATGGCCTTGGCTGTTCCTGTTTGCACATCAGCTCTGCTCCTTCTAGCTGTGTGACCTTGGGCAATTTACTCCACCTCTCTGGGTCTATTATGCCACCTCTAAGATGGAGATAATAAAGGCACCAATCTGACGAGATTGAAATGATGAAATAAATCAACAGTATATAAAATAGCAGGTTCTACACTGTGCTTAGTTGACCATTACCATCTAGAACTGGAAGGGTTTTCGCAGGTAATATGAGGCGCGATACACAAAGGACATGAAAACACCAAGCTTTCAGGACTGCAGAGTGCTGAAGAGTGGTTCATATGGAGTCCATAGGAAATGAGGCTGGAAAGAGAGGCAAGGCTGGCTAGGGGAGTTTGTCTTGCCACATTCTTTCAGTGACGGGTAGTGTGTATGTTGGCGGTCTCATAGCATTACATCGTCTGGTGGTGTCATGACCATGATATTTGCATAAGTATACTCTATGATGTTTTCACGACCACAAAATCTCTTAGTGAAACACTTCCCAGAATGTATCTCTGTCATTAAGTGATCCCTGGCTATTTAATATGCAGAGGTTTTTAAGTTGGGGAAGGTCATGGTCTGAGTTATTCTAAAACCACCCCTCTAGCTGCAGAGTGTAGGGTAGAGAACAGCAAGCAGCTGTCTTTGGCAGGCTGGGTGAGGAGAACATGCAGGGTGCTTATGGACCGAAGCCTCTGTGGACTTGACAGTCTGTGGAGTTCATGACACACAGAGATGGTGCCCATTCCCTTGGTGAGAGTCGGTGCAGTGGGAGCATGCATACCATGTCCAGTTGGGCAGCTGTCTACCATAGCCAACTTTTATCCTTGCAGGTCCTGTTTGGGCTTTAGTACCTTTGTGCAATGACCACTGCAGCAATATGGAGACATAGGTATCAGCCTCCTTTTAGGCCTGAGACCCAGGGAAATTGCTGTCCTCTGCATGGCACGGCTCTTTGACCTTCAGAAACAGGGTTTCGGAAGGTGTTCTGGGAGGGGGCAAGGGAAGCAGGCTCCTTCTGGAGTCACATGCAGGTTTCTGAAATGCAAGCCACGCTGGGGAGAGCCGGCTGTCTGTCTCAGGCAAGCTTTCCCTTAACCTTTGCTTGTAATCCTGCAAGCCTACCTAATCAATTGAAGATCATAAAATATTAGACTTAACGCTGCAAAGTGCTGCTTTTTAATTCACATAACAAGCTCCTAAATAATTCAAACAGCAAACAGACCCTGCGAGTCAATGGTGGGAGGCAGCTTGGATCAGCAGGAGAGTGTCAACACATGCCACATTTCCCGGATCGACTCCATTTCAAGAACCCTATTAAGTTAATTGCCGGTTTCTGACAGTACAGAGCATGCTGGGAGAAAGCAAGCTTTATTAGCCTCATGGCATCTGGAGGCCTCCACCACTTTGCCTCTACTTGTAGTAGTATAGGGAAAAGCAAATCAAATTAGGAGTCCAGAGAGGCTTTGGACAACTGGTGGCCATCAGGCTTATAGTCAAAGCCAGAAACTTTCAACAGTCAATTTGCTGTATTAGTACTTAACCACCACAACCCCATAGCCCCACCCCACCACCACCACAAGCCAGACTGCTTACATGTGACAAAAATTGTAGTAAATAAGAAGTTAGTGAGGAGTTATACTGCCTGATGTGGCCTGGGGCACATCAGTAAGCATTAAGGACAGGGGGTATCCCAGGCAGACCCTTGAAGGTACTTTGGTAGATCCTGAGACCAGTGAAACCAATTCAGGGCTAGAAGCAAGTCCCCAGGGTTGGCAAACTGGGTAGAGAGAGCCTGTGGATCTAGAGCTGGGCAGAAAGGACCAAGGAAGGACAGAAGGAAGACAAGCCCCTTAGCCTTCTGTGACGAAGAAGAGGCCTTCATAAAAAGCTCTCCATGGAAACCCCTTTGTGGTGCCAGCCCAAGATGAGTCCCTGTGAGCTGAGGCATCCTGTGGCTTGGTGGTCTGCTACAGGTGTGTCACCATGGTGCTGTTTTTCTTTCAGGCTCAGGATGATGCTATAACAGATACAACCAAGATTCTGTGTAGATTATAATTCTAACTCACTCTTTGCTGTGACTGTTCAGTGTGTTACTGCGATGTGATGTGGTATAGTGGTGTGTGTGTGTGTGTGTGTGTGTGTGTGTGTGTGTGTGTGTGTGTGTGTAGACCACGAGTCAATGTGTCTTCTTTGACTGTTCTCCACTTTCTATTCTTGGAGACAAGGGCTCTCTTTGAGATCCCTGGAGGTCTCTGATGGGCTAGACCAGTTGGCCAGCAAGCTCCAGGCATCAGCCTGTGTCTGCCTCCCAGCTCTGGTCTTAGGCATGCTGTCCTGTCCAGCCTTTTATCTTTGTGCTAGGACTCCATAGTCAGGTTCTCATGTACAGCCCTGCTCTACCGATTTAACCATCTTCCTAACTGAACTTTCTGTATGAACTTGAGCAAAAGAGCTAAGTTCTCTGTCCCTCTTTCCGTGGTCCAGGTGAGGATGGAACCTGACAGAGAGGCTTGAGTTAAATGATACACACTAACTATTTGGTCCAGAGCTTGGACTGTGACACCAGGGTCCTTCACTATTCCCTTGCCATCCTCTGTGTGGGACTCTCAGGTGAGCAGCGTGAGGAAAGTGTTGCACAGCCTGTTACTAAGCACCTTCCGATGCACCTTGCTTGCACATCTGATTAATTACAAGTGCTTTGTGCACGGTCGGACAAGCACCTCTTTTACAGTTCTTTTTGTTCCAGTCCTTGGGTTCAGTCTCTGTCTACTGAGATTATGTTTGTGAACTAATCCCTTGGGAGGCCCACAACAGAGAATCAAGTGTGAGCAGAACTGTAGGCACGAGAGGCCGTGTTCACATGGACTGCAGTGGGAAACGGGAGTGGATGGACAGGGACCTCTCCACTGTGGCACGCTCAGAGCCCTGGGTGGATGAGATGGAAGTGTTTTGCTGCTCTGATGATGACCAGGCCACCAAGACGAACACAGTGTGACCCAGTCTCACCTCACCTCACACACAGTACCCAGCTAGTAGAGTATCCTTATAACTCTTCTGTAGACAGAGGAATTATTAGCCATTTTATGTATTAAAGCAGAAGCTCAGAGAGACTAAGCAACTTTTCCGAAACCACACAGCTGGCAAATGTCAGAGCCAGAAACCTTACTCTATATTACACCACTGGACTGTCCTCTCACTAGCTTGACCCTTACTTCCTGTGTTAGACGGTGGTCTCCCGGAACAACATGGTTGTCTTAGCAACACTTTCTTCTAAGGTCTGTATTTCTTTTTTTTTTCTTCTCCTCGACTCAGGACATTCCTCTAGTTTCACCAGGTCTTCTGGAAATCACAGCCTACATATAGCTCTCCTGACTCTTCTTGTGACCTGGGCCAGAGACACACCTTGTATGGCCTCAGTTTCCTGGAGTCTATGGGTACATTTTTGGTTCCACCTCCTTAGACATCTTTTCACACACACTTCAGAGGTCATAGATGCAAGTGTGGGACTCAAATCGAGAACTATGTGGCCAGCTGACTTATAACAGGATCTATGAATAGGATCCTAACACGGTAGGATCCTAACACGATCCTAACACATGTCTGCCTGCACCCTATACCTGTCTCCATCTCAGAATGAAGCTCCTGCAGCTAAGGAGAAATGCATACACCCAGTTTGCACAGGCCCAGCAGGCAGGAAGAGCTGTGTACAGCTGAGGCCTTGCTGCCTGCCGTGTGTCTCGGGCTTCAGTATACAATCTAAATATATACTTTGAAAATTGAAAAACAAAAAAGCTCACATATAGAATGGGGCTGGCGGTGGAGGCACGGCTCTCTTTGAACTTGTCTCTTTAAAGACAAAATTGCCAAAGTGTTTTTCTGCCCTTAAGGAGATACTTGAAGACAGCAGCAGATGGGGGATGGAAATTGAAGTGTCTCTCCCAGGCCACCGTACATGGATAAAACAGGCACCATCTATTCCAAGCACTCATTAATAGCTGGTCTCTGAGGCCCCAGCAGCAGCTAGAGGATTTGACTCATTAAAAGGATGCCGAGGTGGAGTAGCTGCCCTGAGTCTATCGCTGCTGCTAGGCTGGGTGCCACACGTTGCTCAGAGGCCCTAAACAGGCACCCTGATTTCTGGTTAGGAGCAGTCTGTGAGGGTCTGGAAAGTCTCTGGACCACGGATGGGCTGAGAAACCCTTTCTGCTTAACACATTTATTGGTCTCTCCTCCTAGATCCCCTGGCCTGGTGCTAGATCAAGATACATGCAGAGAAATGAATTCTCTTGTCAGCTCCTGAAAGGTCTTTCTGCTTCTCAAAAGACCTGGGATTTTTCTGGTGAGCCACAGGGCACTACCAGGCTTGGTCTTTGTGGGAAGCCTGAGCTGAGCCTCAGAAAGGTCTGGAAGGTTCTGGCCTATGGAAGGGGCTCCTGTCTTACACAGCCCACTTGCAGGTCTTCCCAAGGTCTCTGTTAGAAGGGTGTTTTGGGATAGGATCAGTGTGGGGCTAGTATATTGTTCTTGTCCTCACTGTGTGTGTGGAGGGGGTGATGTAGAGAGGGGGCTCTGTGCCATTTTCCCAGGCGGCTCCATTTCAAGGATTCAAGGTGTGCTACAGTGTACAATGTCCCTGGTCTGTGGAAGAGAAAGAAGCTGCTCCATCTGAGCTACGAGAAGTTGAGATCACTGTGTTAGGAATATTGGGCACCTGTGACTTTTTCTGTTGTTACATTGTGTGTGTGTGTGTGTGTGTGTGTGTGTGTGTCTGTCCGTCTGTCTGTCTGTCTGTGTATGTGTCTCTGGAGTGGGAGTGGACATGCTATGGCACATGTATGGAAGGAAGAAGACAATTTGCAGGGTTCAGTTTTCTCTTCTGCCATGTGTGTCCTGGGCATGAGTCTCAGGTGACCAGGCTTGCCAGCAAGCACTTTCAAGAGCAACCATCTTGCCTCCTCACTCAAAGCACTACACCTATTATGTCGTATCATAGCACTCTGATTTCATACCCAAATATGTGCACCTAAATGGTATCTGGGGTGCACTAGTGACGTCACGTCAGCACATACCCTTATGGAAGTATGCCACGTGTCATTTTTGTCTGGTTCTGTGTCATGGTTGAGGTGCTATGTTGCTCAAATTATTCTAAATGTACACAAACTATGCCATCTCTGAACTTTAAAGCTTAAGAGATGGGTACAATAAGGTGCTGTCTGATTGAACCCCAAACCTGGGCCCCCAAACCACATGTAGATCTTAAGAAAGACTACGTTACTCCAGGGAAGCTGAGGAGCCAAGGTTAAATATGAAGAATGTGGGGTTCTTTCAGGCAAGCGTGCCAACTAGAGCTCCTTTTCTCTTCCCTGGCATCCCTTTCTCCAGCAGCTGCAGGAAGCCACCCACACAGCTGCCACTCTGCAAATTAAGGTGCTACCAGAAGAGTACCCTCGCCCCTTGCTTGTCAGTGAAATAACTTTCTCCCTTCCTTTACTGTGGCTATGGGTCTCCTGCTTGTAATGGTAGGATTCTTATTCTGGTTTTCTGATCTACTCAGGCCACTTGCCTATGTCTTGTAAATCTCTGATTGGTCCTGTTACCTGACTGCTGCCTCAGGCATCATTGTATCTCAGGAGCCAGCCTCTCAACCTTTAGACCCCAGGCCAGGAACTAAGAATATCTCCCAGAGTATTCCCCAACACCTACAGCAGATGTGCCCGCAAATTAGCTGGTCCCAGTGGTGGGGTGTACAGGAGGAAAGGCCACATTGTTCCTAAAAGCATTACATACTTAATTTGCAAATTACATCATACATTCACACACAGGTCAATGTTCTGGGAGCCTTTTCTTTTTCAAAAACAGAGACAAATCAAGCTCTTGACTGTGTGTGTGTGGAGAGAAGGCAGGTGAGACAGGAGAGAAGCAGAGGCAATCTATCTGGTAGATGCATTCAGAGATGAGGCCAGTGTGCTCCTGCTTGAGAGAGATGGGCGTGCAGGCAGTTTCCTCTCTACACCTGCTGCCCTGTCCTCCCAAGTCCAGTCCCACGACGTGAGCATCATCAGCCTCAGCCTAAGCTCAGAGACAGGAGCTGAGGTCATGAGGTCTCCTGTATTCCTTTTCCCTACCATTCCCTATGACACAGAACAGTGCCTAACCCTGAGCACGGGATTTTGCACCATGCAGTGTTTGCTGAGGTGAGTTATAGATGGTGATCCAACATGTATGTATTGTCCAGTCGTGTTTTCAGGAAATCATTAGCCTACAATCTGGTGGCTTTATTTTGTAAGGGAAATTGGTGGAAGTCATATGAGGTTAGAGACAGACCATACAAAGAAGAGCTTTTAGTGCCAGGCATGGGGACACACACCTCTAATCTCAGCCAGCACTTGGAACGTGGAGACAGCAGGAACGGGCATTTAAGGCCGCCCTCTATTACAAATCAAGTTCAAAGGTAGCCCAGGTTACATGGATCCACAGTTGTAAACAAACAAATCTGGGTCACAGAGATGGCTCAGTAGGTAAAGTGCTTGCCCTGCCAATATGAAGACTGGGATTTGATTCCCAGAATCCATGGTAAAAGTGTAGTGGTGCCACCTTGGGTTCCCTTTACTGAGAAGTAGAAACCGGGCTCACTGTCTAGACAGCCCAACCAATTGATGAGCTATAGACCAATGAGAAGCCCTGTTTCAAATACATCCACATGCACACACACACACACACACACACACACACACACACACACACAAACACACAAAGTAAAAGTCCAAACAAAAAACAAAGAGAGCAGCTTTAAAATCAAGCCAGGTCGGAAGTGGATGAGATGGATCAAGTTGCTGTGCAGCTGGAGGAGCACCGGCCCCCATAGCAAGATTTTTTTAAAAAATAGATTGCTGCTACAAAGTGTCCATTTGTGTGTGTGTGTGTGTGTGTGTGTGTGTGTGTGTGTGTGTGTGTGATCTTTTCAATCACTCTCTCTCATCTTATTTTTGAGTCAAAGTCTTTCACTGAATTAGTCAGCCAGACTACCTGGCCAACAATTCACAGCAGTGCCTTGTCCCCACCTCCTCAGTGCTAGCATTGTGTGTGCCAGCGCATGCAGCTGTGTGGGAAGTAATGAGGTCCCAACTCAGTCCTCATGCATCAAACTCTTTGCAGATCGAGCCATTTCCCAGTCTCAATTTCAGCATTTAAAAAATGATTATGTGTGTGTGTGTGTGTGTGTGTGTGTGTGTGTGTGAGAGAGAGAGAGAGAGAGAGAGAGAGAGAGATATTTTGAGTGATTTTTTGAACCAAAGGGATAATTTACAGTGTACATTGATTTTTAACACTAATGTTAGATGTCAATAAAGTTAGACTATTTTATTTATTTTATTTTACTCTCTATCTATTTATTTAACTTTTTGAAACAGGGTCTTACTGTGTAGCCCTGGCCAGCCTAGAACTTGGTATGTAGACCAGCCTGGCCTTGAACCATGGAGAACTGCCTGCCTGCCTCCTTTTTAACTTTTTAAAACAACTTTTGGGCTCAGATTGTGAATTTTATTCTCCTGGAGATGATTTCACTGTGTCCATGTCAGTCTGTGTGCCTTCACCATTGTCCTGGTGATGGTGATGGTTCCCCCTTCCCTAGAGTCCAGGAAGCTGTACTCTGTCAGTGATGTGTGTGTGTGCACACATGTGTGTGCATGCCATGCACTTCTGTAAGTGCATGTGTAGGTTTTTATGTGCATGTGTTTCTGTGAGTGTGTGTATGCATGTATGTACACATACATACATATATATGTATGTGCATGTGTGCATGCATGTGTGTTTGCATGTGTATGCATGTGCACGTACTTCTGTAAGTCTGTTGTGTAGGTTTGTGTGTGTGCTTCTGTGTTGTGTGTGTATATATATATGTGTGTGTGTGTATGTGCATGTATGTGTGTGTGTGTGAGTGTGTGAGTTTCCACTCATTTGATCAGCCTGCTCCAGTCCTCATTGCTGGAGGCCAAGAGACATTTTGAAATCCAAGCTGACTGCCTCTTCCTCCTGTTCCTGCAAAGCAACAAGATTTCCACTTTCAAAAACCCTCCAGATAAATCACAAAGCCCAGAAAACTCCCCTCCTCCGAGGTTTAATTAGGAGAAACTGTCTTTCTGGTAGTTTGAGATCCTCATTCTAAATTTCTCAGAGGAAAGAAGAGGTTCACCAGGAAGAAATAAGAGTTACAGGAGCTGTGTGCAAGCCCTCTGTCTTCTTCTCTGTCCGCTGTGGAGAGCAGAGACAAAGGCAACTTGCAGGTCACGGAAGTCACACTGTGAGTGTGCTCTGTATCATTAGAGCCCAGAGAATGGGGACGATCGGCACGCAGATAGCACATTAGCGATAGATAATAGTGTCTAAATAAACACAGTCAGCCTTCCTCTCTGTCTCTAGACCCAAGCTTATCTATAAATACTCGAATGACGCCTAGCCAGCCAATTACCCGATTCTTGGAAGAGCCCCCTTATTAATGGCGTTGCAGTGAGGGAAGAAACATTAATTATTGGACACAGTGGGATCTTTTACGTTCTGTCTGGTCCGGACAGCACCAATTAATGCAACAATTATTATCAACGACTGAGGAGGTGTACCGAGAGCAGCCACCCTGGGCTGGCTTGACGGAGCAGGAAGAACACGCTCACCCAGGGAACTCTTTTTATGAAGCCTCTTCATCGCCGCCGTGGAAGCTGCTGGAGAAAAACAGAGGGTGGCCAGAGGGTGTTATTTTTCTTCGAAGTTTCAGGATGGTACCCAGGGGGATGGAGGTGGGGGAGATCTGTTACAGTGCAGTTGCTGAGTAAGCCACATTGGAGGAGCCACGCTCAGATCAGGGCTACTGACTGGGCCCCTGTTCACCAGCCCTGTTGCTTCAAGAAGTCTCATCATTTTCAATTCAGCTGCACTCAGTCCTGCCCCAGGACATTTGCACAAGCTAAACCCCATGCCTCCAAAATCTATCCCAATAGCACTAGACCTTTCTGTCTTGCTTTTTGGCAGAACATCTATTACTAATCATATTTAGCAGCTGTATCTTTTTATTTTTATCATTGTTTCTCTCTTCTACAAGAGGAAGGGATTTTAATTATTTTCTCCAGCATTTATCCAGATGTCTTGTGGACATCAGGGCATCACTAAATAGTTAGTGGGTCAATGAATAAACCCTCATGTAGAAACATACTATACTTAAGAGTGTCTAGACTGCCAGGCATCTCATGAACTAAATCAGTCACTCTCTCACAAAACTGCACGGAAAAATAACAAAACAAAGAGTAAAACAAAGCCCCAAGCCTGCCCCAAATATTCTACTAATGGTGGCACTTCTTCTGGTGGATCCTGTATCCACTGGACTGACACACTGAAAAAGCCACCGCTTGCCTTCAGGGACCATAACAAGCCACCCTTGCAAACGGTAGCCTTTGGACTAGACCCATAGCCCAGCACTTAGAGTTGGCTCCAGAATGAACCAGTTCTGCACAAGGTAGGAAGTAGTTACAGGAATGCTGCTGTTTTCCCTTCCTGGTGACGAGTGGAGATTTGCTTCTGGGAGACTTTAATTATACAGCACTTCGGAAAATTGGTTCCTCTGAGGCTTATTCCCCAGAGACCAAGCCACGACTGGGAGAGGTGGGTATGTATGCTGAGTAGCTCTTCTACAGGCAAGAGTCCAGCACGGGCCTCTAGGAAGGCTTCCTTTGGAGTGTGAGCTACTCAGGCAGGTAGGCGCAAGTCACAGCCAGACTCAGGGAGTTTGCTTAACCCCTGACCCACAGTAATCCAGGTAACAGTCAGGGTCTGGCACATGTGTTCTGAGCACACTCAGACATGACATGAACACTCAGCGTGCCCTGGAGGGGGTTGTCTTGCTTCATCTCCTGAAGTGACAATGACATCACCACACCTATAAATATATAAATATATATATTTATTTATATATAAAATACGGGGGAAATATATATGTGAACATACACACAATTTTATTTATTTATATATTAATTACACACATAATTTTATATATATATATATATATATATATATATATATATATATATATATATAATTGTGTGTGTATGTTCACATATAAGTGCGTTTGAGTGTGTGTGCCCATGTGCATGAACTTGATGTTTATGGAGCCAGAGGTCAACCTAGAGTATTATTTCTCAGGAGCCATCTATCTTATCCAGATGGTGTCACACTAGATCTGGCATTTATGTATTGATTAAGCCGGCTGACCCAGGGATCGATACTTGTTTCTTTATTCTCTGAAACTGGGGGTTGAGGTGTCTGAAACCATTCCCAGTTTTTCAATACAGGTGCTTGAAATTGGGTGCAGGTCTTCATGCTTGCCCAACAAGCACTTTACCCACTAAGCCATCTTTCTAGTCCTGCTCCCCAAATCCCTTAACCAAAATTAAAGCTCTGAGATAGTCATGGGATTCCTTAGCCTAGGGCTGCTGTACAGATGTGGCCATGACAAGCATTCCCATCTCAGGCCTTCTAAAAACCCATCATCTGGGAGGGAGCCCCACAGAACACTCAGACATGACAGGGACACTCAGGGTGCCCTGGAGGGGGTTGTCTTGCCTTCATCTCCTGAAGTGACAATGACATCACCACACAGTGATCTCATAGCCTTTGCACATCTGTCACCAACACATTTGGTCTCCATGATACACTGGGGACCAGCATGGACTGTCCACCTTCCAAGCTGTTAGGGACAGACAGGGTCTGCAATGTCCCCACACCCTCTTAGTGCTGGGCTCAGCCATGAGAGCAGGGCAGAACTCAGTCCATTTTAGTGCCACGTTTTGATGAGTCTGTGAGCCTGTTGCTCAGTTCCTAGTGACTAGTGCATAGGCCTCAATGCCAGAAGGCTGTACAGATTCCGAGGGAGCAGAGAGTTCGACCCCAGGAGTGACTGTAAGGTCCCTGTTGCCAATGGTCTCTCCTCTTCCCTGGATACACACTTTGGGTCCCTGCTGGCTTCTGTGGACATATAACAAAAATTTGTGTGTTGTCTCACATAGGTGGTTGGAAAGGAACAAGCTGGCTGACCTGGCTTTGAGTCCTGGCTCTATACTCCAGCTGGGGAATGCAGGGGTACAGGGCATGATACTGAACTTGGTGCTTTAATCCCCTTGTGCTAAGATAGAAGTGATAGCCACACTCCTAGTATTCTTAGGGTACAGGGTGTGCTAATGTTGTCTGGGACAAAGATCACTCCAATCAACAGAAAGGTGACTGGCAACAAGTGGGGACCTTCAGAAGATGTTATGCCTCTGGTCATCTGACAAGTTTATCTCAATGTCCATTTTCAGAGTCTTAGGTCTTGAGGACACAAGATGACGTAGACTGGTTGTGTCCCTGTTTGGTTGCCTGGACTCTCATTCTTGAGGTTTTTGTTCCTACCTCCAAACCCAGTTGGACAGATAAATGGGAGGAGCCAGAGTAGATAGCGGTGTGCATCATTCAAGAAGGAACTAGGGTAGTGGTATAGATACTGTAGTTCCCTGGGACAGCCCTGGAGAACCAATAACCATCTTTATGTACCTCAGGTGTCTGTAGTCATAGAAATAACCCCATCAGGATAACTGAGACCACAAATTAGACTGAAAGTCAGATGCTGTTGTCAAGACTGTTTTTGCATTTGGGTCTGTGTGTGTGTGTGTGTGTGTCTGTGTAGGGTATGTGCAGATGTCTGTATGCAGGTGTGTTTGTGCAGGCATATACGTGCAGGTATGTGCATGGGTGTGTGCAGATATGTATGTGCAGGTGTGTGTGTGTGTGCAAATATGTATGTGCAGGTGTCTGTATGCAGGTGTGTTTGTGCAGGCATATATGTGCAGGTATGTGCATGGGTGTGTGCAGATATGTATGTGCAGGTGTGTGTGTGCCGATATGTATGTGCAGGTGTGTGTATATGCAGGTATGTGCAGATGTGTGTGTGTGTGTGTATGGTGTGTGTGTGGTATGCATGTGAAGGCTAGAGACCACTCTTGTGTGTTCTTTCTCAGGTGTTGTCTACTTTTCTGTGTGAGACAGTCTCTTACTGGCCTGGAGTTTGCTGAGTAGGCTAGGCCGACTGGCCAATGAGCTCCAAAGTTTTTCCTGTCTGTGCCTGCTCAACATTAAGATTACAAATGTACACAACCATGCCTGGCATTTTAACATGGATTCTGCATGTCTGAGCCCAGGTCTTTATGCTTGGAAAGCAAATGTTTTACCATCTGAGCTGTCCTTAGTCCATGCTGTTAAGAGTTTATATCCAGTCCCTTTGGAAACTACTGATACCTGACTTTGATCCTGGAATCTTTGTATGTATGCCTTTAGGAACCGACACAGAAGAGGCTTTCCTTATGAGCAGTTGTGTGTGTGTGTGTGTGTGTGTGTGTGTGTGTGTGTGTGTGTGTGTGTGTGTGGTGTGTGTGTGGTGTGTGTGTGTGGTGTGTGTGTGTGTGTGTGTGCATTCGCACACACGCTTGCATTTCATTGAGATTCCCCTCCTCCTCTTCTTCCTCCTCCTCTCTTCCTCCTTCTCTTCTTCCTACTCTTCCTCCTCTCTAGCCAGATTGTCTTGGTTTAGTTGTGCCAGCTCTTTGTGCCGTCTTTTCCTCAGCTATTAAATGTTCATGGCCATGCCTCTCACCTGTGCAGAGATTCTCAACATGAAATGGTCGGGAAGAGATCCTGGCCTTTGGTAAGGTTAAACAAATACACTGAGCCCGCAAAAGCTCCCAGGACAGCAGCCTCTTTTTGCATCTGGCAAATGACTCAGGAAAGGTCCTGAGTTTCAAATGTGGTTGAGAAAAGAGCAGGTCCTGGGTGTCCTTGATGTAACATACATGCTTTTGGCAGGTTCGAGAGGTTTGGGAAGTGGCCCATTTGCTTGCATCTCACTAGATTGTTGCAATGCATTTCATCAACCCACAACCTTGGCCCACAGCCAGAAGGAACAGTCATAGCTACTGTGAGCTGCCATCTCTAAGGTGCAGCTTGCTTCTTCAGTGATGGGGAGAGGGTGTACACTGCGTGGTGATGCCATCCTGTTTTCATGGAGACAGATGCAGCCATGGAGCACTCATTCTTCACTTGATTCCTTGGGGGAGGGACATCAGATACATCACCAAGCAGGTGGGTGGTTTTGTGTGTGGCGGGGGGAGGAGGGATTGGGAAGATTGGCACGGAAGGCAAACTTGAGTTTCCCAAGGCATGTAAGACCACTGGAAAATTGAAGATGGTGATATGATATGATGAAGCTCCTATTCTGTGGAAACCCCTAGGTCTCAGCAGAGGATCAGAGTGTCCCAAGTACTTAGAGAGTCAGAAGAAGCAGAGCCAGGCACCCTTGTGTGTGAGAACCTGCACTCTGGAAAGATTTATCTTCCTTGCATTTCTGCACCACCAGCCCAGCTGGAGGCATAAAGTACTGTGTTTAAAGACAACTCAGTAATACAGGAAGCTCAGGGGTTTGAAATCCTTTTAGAATGAGGCTGAGTGGGAAGGGAAAAGAATGTATAGATTGAGGCTGAGGAGCTGGCACAATGAATACAGGTTGATCACCAGTGTCTCATGACAAAAGCTGGGCATGACGGCAGCCACTATGATTTTAGTATCAGGGATGCATAGCCAGGTTGAGGCTTGTTGGCTAGCTAGTGTAGACTACTTACTGAACCCCACATCAGTGAGAGAACACTTAGAAGATGGATGGCATATGAGGAATGACACTTGATGTTGACCTCTAGACTCCTCAGACACATAGACACATGCAGACTCACACACAGACACAGACACACACACACAACACAGACATACAGACTCACACACAGAGACACACAGATATACACAGATACACACATTCAAACTTACACACAGACACAGAGACACACACACAGACTCATACAGAGACACAGACCCACACAAACACACACACACACACAAACACACATACAGACTCATCATACACAGAGACACAGACACAAGACACACAGACACATACAGATTCATACACAGAGACTCAGACACACACACACAGACTCATCATACACAGAGACTCATCATACATAGAGACACAGACACACAGGCACACACAGACACAGACACACACACACAGAGAGAGAGAGAGAGAGAGAGAGAGAGAGAGAGAGAGAGAGAGAGAGAGAGAGAGAGAAACCTGTGTAGACAGCTAAGTAGTTAAGGATGGTTCAGTACAGACTGAATTGCCAGAGCTGGTAGCCAGTGGGACAAACCAAAGCATGTGAGTGTCAAGAGCATGCCTGGAGCCTGATGCTCCAAGGTTATCAGTATAGACTGTGTGGTGTTCATCAACTCGCTCCACCTCTCTGAGCTGCAGAATGTAAGTATGAGCAGCGGGAGAGCCTGAAATCTCAGGGTTGTCAGAGAAAGCAGTCAGGAAGCAGGCCAGACTTCCCCAGACCTGTCTCCTTCTTCAAGTGACCATTCCTGACCAGCTAGAGCTCTCCAGACCTCCAAGAGGCCTGCTCCGCCCTTTCCAGTAGCCTTCCATCTCATACCCTGTTTTGATGCTTCTCCAGCATGTGTCAGTGTATGATGCTCTTCATTCCCTTTTCTCACATTGGCTGACTGCTTAGCAACCCTAGACCACTGGTTCTCAATCTGTGGGTCACAACCCCTCTCACAGGGGTTGCCTAAGACCATCCAAAAACAAAGATATTAACATTACACTTCATAATAGTAGCAAAATTACAGTTATGAACAACATGGTTGGGGTCACCATGACATGAGGTGTGTTAAAGTCACACCCCTAGGAAGGTTGAGAATCATTGCCCTAGACTGAGACAGAGATTCTTTTTTTCATTCATTCATTCATTCATTCATTCGTTCATTCATTCACTTTACATCCTGATCACAGCTCCATTCCCTCTTCTCCTCCCAGCCCCTTATAAATCCCTCACTCACTACCCTCTCCCCTTCTTAGGGTACCACCCTGCCCTGGGACATCCAGTCCCTGAAGGACCAAGCACCTCCTCTCCTACTGAGACCCAACCAGGTGTTCCAGCTAGGGGAAGGGGATAAAATGGCAGGCAACTGAGTCAGAGACAGCTTCCACTCCAGTTGTTAGGGAACGCACATGAAGACCAAGCTGCACATCTGCTCCAAATGTGTAGGAGGCCTTGATCCAGCCCCTGCATGCTCTTTGGTTGGTGGTTCAGTCTCTGTGAACCACCATGGGCCAAGGTTAGTTGCCTCTGTAGGTCTTATGGTGTCCTGGACCCCTCCAGCTCGCTCAATACTACTCCCAACTTTTCCAAAAGACTCCCTTAACTCCACACGATGTTTGGCTGTTGGTCTTTGCATCTGTTTCCAACTGATGTTCAGTGATGCCTCTTAGGACGTAGTTATGCTAGGCTCCTGTCTGCAAGTGTAGCAGAGCATCATTAATAATGCAGGGGTTGGATTTTTTCACATGGGCTGTGTCTCAAATGGGGGCAGTCATTGGTTTGCCATTCCCTCAGTCTCTGCTCCATCTTTATCCCTGCACATCTTGTAGGCTGGACAAATTTTGGGTTGTGTTGGAAGTTTTTGTGGGTGGGTCACTGTCCCCTTCCCTCCACCAGAAGTTCCACCTGGATACAGGAAGTAACCACTTCAGTCTCCATATCCCCCTATGGTAGGAATCTCAGGTAGGGTCACCCCTATAGACTCCCTTAAGCCTCCCCTGTTACAGGTCTCCAGACAGTCCCAGAGATGCCCCCCAACAATTTCCATTTTCACTCCTATCCCTTTCCTGCCCCCATCCAAACATCTGATCCCCATCCTCTTTCCCCTCCTCACCCTCTCTCCCATCCAGTTCCTTCCCTCCATTTACCTCTGATGACTATTTAGTTTCCCCCTTCTGAGTGAGACTCATCCCTTGGGACCTCCTTATTACTTAGTTTCTTGGGGTCTGTGGATCGTAGTGTGATTATCCTGTACTTTATGGCTAATGTCCACTTATAAGTGTATACATACCATACGTGTCTTTTGGGGTCTGGGTTACCTCACTAAACACTAAGGCCAAGGACACCATCAATAGTCAAAATGGTAGCTTACAGAATGAGCAAAGCTCTTCACCAACTCTACATCTGACAGAGGACTAATATCCAAAATATAAAAAGAACTCAAGAAATTAGACACCAACAAAACAAATAACTCAATTAAAAAATGAGGAGCAGAACAGAGAATTCTTAACAGAGGAATCTTGAGTGGCTGAGAGGCACTTAAAGAAATGTTCAATGCCCTTAGTTATCAGGGAAATGCAAATCAAAATGACTGTAAGATTCTACCTTATACCCATCAGAATGGCTAAGATCAAAAACTCAAGTGACAGCACATGCTGACAAGGATGTGGAGAAAGGGGAACACTCCTCCATTTCTGGTGGGAGTGCAAACTTGCACAATCACTTTGGAAATCAATCTGGCAGTTTCTCAGAAAGTTGGGAATAGTTCTACCCTATGACCCAGCTATACCACTCCTGGGCATATACCCAAAAGATGTCTCTCAATACCACAAGGACACTTGCTCAACTATATATATATATCAGCTTTATTCATAATAGCTATAAACTGGAAACAACCTCAAGTGAAGAATGGATAAAGAAAATGTGCTACCTCTACACAATGGGAATACTATTCAGCTATTAAAAATAAGGACGTCATGAAAATTGCAGGAAAATTCACAGAATTAGAGGCAGGGGTTCTTGAGGACAGGATCTTGGAGGTGATTGTTTAGTGAGCAAGAATATGCCTGGCTTCACTAGGGCCAGCTGTGCATCCGTGAAATCTCCACGTCTACTTAACTTTGTCATCAGGAAAGAGCTCTAGGGAGGGAACAATCTACATTGGACAAGAATTTCACAGTGGAAAGCTGATGCCATGAGATAGCATATGGTAACAGTGGAGCCACCCACGTACAAGCTTCCATTCTTCGCTCCTGTGCTCTGTTCTCTGAATGGAGCCTCTCCCCTCCCTCTCCCTCTCCTCCCTCTCCCTCTCCCTCTCCCTCTCCCTCTCCCTCTCCCTCTCCCTCTCCCTCTCCCTCTCCCTCTCCCTCTCCCTCTCCCTCTCCCTCTCCCTCTCCCTCTCCCTCTCCCTCTCCCTCTCCCTCTCCCTCTCCCTCTCTCTCTCTCTCTCTCTCCCCCCCCCGTGTGTGTGTGTGTGTGTGTGTGTGTGTGTGTGTGTGTGTGTTTGAGCACATGATACAGGGAGAGGGAGGAAGGGAGGGAAGAAGGGTATGAGAGAAAAAGATGCTCTTCATAACTACTGGGAGCCGATACTGCAAAGTTTATGGCAGCCCTAAAAACTGGGGAAAGAAAAAAAAAAAAAACAACAAAAAGTGTTCAGCCTCTTCTTCTACAAAATCAATGATTTCACGTTTAATGCCAGCTGAGGCAGCCGCGGGGTGAGTTCATGTGTTAACGTGCAAACTGACCAAATGAGTCAGTTTAGATGGCAAAGCTCACATCTTTGGACTTGGCATCTTCCTTTCAAAATCATATTCTGGGTTGTTTTTCCCTATGAGGTTACATTAGGACATTTTTTCCCTTGAAATAACCCTACTTTAAAAAATTTATATTTCCTTACAAGTGGATGAGAACTCTGGGGCACAGTGGGCTCTCTTTTTTACCTGGAATAATAGAAAGCTCAAAGTGAATTTAAGCCTGTAGTAATATCGGCCCTTGGAGTGTGATAACTCTTTTATTTATTTACTATGTTTTGAAATGAAGCAGGAATAAATGAAGGAATGCATTTTGGAAATGCGATTTTCTTGTGAACATTATGTTGCTGAGTTTTCTTGCTGGGAAGCAAGAGATACTAATACCCTTGTGGCCCTGTGCATGGTTGGCCCTGGCTCTGGCCTCAGTTTCTCCTGTATCATAGGAGTTTGGACCAAGGGGAGTTCTTCTGGGCACTTCAGGTTGAAAACACTTCTGCTGTTATTATGATCTCATGGACAGGAAACTGTTTCATATTTCTATCTCAGAGTTTCCTGTGTAGTTGCTTCTGATCCCAAACATTTTGCCTTAGGATGCATTGTCCTGTTTTTAGAATGAAATGATATGTGTAGGTGGTCTAGGTATTCAGAAGAGACCATGGCATAGCTACTCTGCTTAAAGACTGTGTGTGAAGAATCCATATTTTTCTCATCCCACTGGGGCCAGGGCACCTCTGGATATCTCTAAGGGTTTCAGCTTTATAGGAGAGATGGACACATGCAGGATTCAATCACTGTTTGAAACCTTGCTGTTCTGAACCTGACCAGGATCATCAACTGATCAAGACCTGAGGCCGCTTACCAGTGACGATCATAGGGAACCAGTGAATGGATGTGGTCAAAAGTTAGTTCTGATTCAGGAGTCCTGCTTCCTGGGTCCTTGGACGCCCCTCGCTCATTGGCTTGGGTGACAGAGATGTTCCTGGGACTACACGGCTGAGTTTTTCTTGTGTTTGCCCCAGGGTCATCTGTGACTTGTCAGGCAGGGGTGCTGGGGATACGATCACCATTTCCAAACTTTGCAATGGCAAATTGAATTTCTTTTGAACACTGGGGGCCCTTTAAACGGTAGTTTAAGTATTCAATTTGCACTTAGAGGGCACTGGGGAGGAGGGTGAGTACAACAGTGGAGGAGTTCCCAAAACCTATGAAAGAGGGATGGAAACCATTGTGGGGTTTTGCAGGGAAGACTATTTTTTTCTCTTTCCCCGATTGAAATATTGCTTTAAAGCATTGGCAGGCTTACAGAAGTAAAATGAAAAACAAATCCCACAAAAATCCTGGAGGACCATAAAACCAGCAAATAAAGTGGCGCAAAGTCCTTTGATTTCAGTACTATTTTTCAATAACATTGCTGCATTCCACCCAGAGCAAATTTATCCTGAGGGAGGCCCTCTGCACCGTGCTGTGGAGAGCTTACAGCAATGTTTGGTGGTCAGGGTTGGGATAGGATAATACAGAATTACACGTGCCCTGAAAAGGGTGCAGGCTTACAAAACCAGAAAGGCCTGAGTTCTAATTCCTTATTCTCTCAGCCTTCTCTGGGCCTTCTTAAATAGGGGCTAACCTCTCAAGGCAAAGGTTTTTGCTCAGTGTTATATATACAAAGAGTAAAGGCACCTCAGTGGGCAGCTGTGGAGATTCCTGAGCCGATAAAAGTAACAGCTGCCAGAAGAATGTGTACAGACAGACATCTGGATGAGCAAGACTTAAAGGAGTGATTCTGTAATTTTGGTTCAGAGTTTTGTGAGCTATCTCTAGAATCACATGGGCTCCATATTCCAATGGTACAAAAATCCACAGCTGTGTTCTTTGCTTTATTTACACTTGTGAGTTCATTCAGATTTACCAGAGAAAGCTTTCAAGCCAAAGATAGTAAGGTCAGAAGTCTGGGAATGCTTGCCTATCATGAATGAGGTCCTGGTCTATCCCTAACACCCCAGAAGAAAGCAAAACCAAACTACAACTTCTGAAAATGGATATTAAAAGGAAAACACAAATCACATACAATCCTAGAAAAAAAAAGACATGTATACAAATACAATATTTTCATAGAAATGTATTGTTGACAATTACCTTTCCAAAAATCAGTTTGATTTATTGGGATTTTCAAATGTGTTAAAATATCTGAAGACACCATTCCTATGTCCATGGTCCTTGCAATCAGATAGATCATAGGTGTGACAAATACAACAGAGAACAAGGAGCCCTGACACTGACGCTGTTAGCCTTCCGGATGTTGCATGGGCTCTGTAAAGATGCCTCAAAGACATGTATGTGTGCACTATGGAACACATACATCAAGGCAAGCATTACATGGTACAGGATGCTGTCCTGGCATAGACAGCATTGGCAGGTATTGAAAGCACTGTTGGGAGCCAGTAAGATGGCTTAGTGAGCAAAGGCACCTGCAGCCAACACTGATGACTTGAGTTCAATTGCCAGGACCAAGATAGAAGTGGGGAATGAATTCTCACAGTTGTCCTCTGCCCTTCACAATACATGAGACAACCTGTGTACCTTTCCCCAAATCAAAATAAAAAAGAGAAAACATCATCAAAGATGCCTTTCAACCACCAGTGATCCCATCTGTTGATGGCTAATTATATACACTGATAGTGGCCATAGCGTAAAACCCCCTCCAAATGTGGGTGGCTTGGGATTCCAACATCCCAACAGGCATCTCCTCCGTTATCATTCAGCCCACTGAGAGGCCAGTGACTTCTTTCCTGGGAGCTGTGTTCACAGGAGGGCATTTCAGTGTGTGCCAAACCAGTAACATGCAGACTTAACACTTGGGACTGTGGTCCAGTTAGTTCCATGGTTTGGCTGTGTTATGAGTTAAGTAGAATGCCATGGGTTGGCCTGCTAAGCCAACAAACCAGATAAAGTATATTTCTTTTGAAAAGCAGACTGTAGTCCAGACAAGCCCTATGAAGACACACTTAGGACATGAATACTTCCTATGAAGCAGGGGACATTTTCAAGAACACAAGTCTTTTGCTGTTAACCACTGATGGTCTTTCCAGACCCAGAGAATAAATGTTTTTACTGAGTTCATTTCCTGATACCCACACCAGGCAGCTCACAACAACCTATAACTGCAGTTCCAGGAGGATTCAATACCTTGGCCTCCTTGGGCATCAGCGCTACCATGCCATAGTTGAAAAAAAGAATTAAAATATGTATTTTGTGGGATATTTATTCTTTGAAAATTTCAAACAGCCATTTGAAGAATTTCAATAATATTACTCCCCCTGCAAGCTCTCCTGGATCTCTTCCCCCATATCTCTCCCTTCAATTTCCTGTCATACGTATATCACATTGAGTCCAGTCAACGCCATACATATCCACGTGGGGGTGGGGTCATCCACTAGTGTGTGAGCAATCCAGGAGGAACCATAACCCTAAAGCAAAGCAAACTGATTCTCTCTCCCCTAGCAGCTATCAACTGTCAGTAGCTCTTCAGCTAGGGATGGGGCTGGTGGGTCTCTCCTGGAATGTTGCCTGGCTGGATCCTATATAGATCTTGTGCAGGCAGCCACAGCTTCTGTACATTCATGTATGCAGCAGTCCAGAGGACAGTTTCACCCTGTGTCTCCTTGACCACAGCCCTTATAAGCTTCTGCTCTCTTCTGTGATATTCCTTGAGCATTAGGTAGGGGCGTGGTGTGGGTGCCCTGTTTGTGGATAAGCACTCCAGAGTCTTGTACTCCCTGAGCTTTGACCAGGGATGAGTTTCTATGTCAACCACTGCCAACTGTACAGAGATACTTATTTGATGAGGTCTGAGAGCTGCCCTAATCTGTTGGTATAGAAATTAGAATTCAGAGGGCAATTTCAGTGTATGTCCACTTACACACTCACAGTGTTGTTTATACGTGTTCAGGAAGACGGTGGAAGTGTGGGTCATTTTCTCCCTCTGTCTTCTAGACAGATGGTCTTATTTACATTTAGAATTCATTTATGAGAAAAACCAACTTCTGGCATTAAAGTACTACATTATTTGAGTCTGTTTAGGCCAAAGAAGGTTGTTAACAGCTTCCTGATTTGGTGAGGAGGGCTGACAATCCTGGTGGGGGATTGTCTGCCTTTGCATGGCAGGATGAATATGTAATTGGGTGTCAGTTATAGAAGACAGACAGGCTGGGGATTTAGAAGCAGGGTAATGTGAGTTTTTGCCTTTGTGAGTAACAGTTATGAAAACATTCATTTACTACTCAATGTCTTAAACCTGATCCAGAAGAAGGAATAGATCAGAAATCATGTGGTAAGTCCCATTACTCAGTCAGACACCGTGGGATAGCTCACAGGCTTGCTCCAGATGAGCAGGAATGGCAGTCACTCATCCTTATTTCTTAGGAAAAAGCTGCTCACGAGAAATAGGGAGAGCCAGGGGTGTGGGTGCAGCTCGGGAGATGGTTCAAGCTCAAGGTCCTGAGTTCAGTCCTCAGCACCCATGCAAAGGTCTGACAGTGAACACTAGTCATCAGTTTGGTAAGGTGTTTGACAGGTGGATCCCTGAGGCTTGCTAGACAACCAGCCTAGCATAATCAGCAAGCCCCAGGTTCTGTATGAAACCCTGTGTCAAAAAACTTAGGTGGAGATGGGTTAAGGAGATGGGTTGATCTCTGGCCTCTATACACACACACACACACACACACACACACACACACACACACACACACACACATGTATAAACACAAGCATACAGTCATGGTAGGTGACACCTAATTTCTGTCAATTGGCCCATTTTGTAGCTGATTTACCTCAGATCATAGACCAAAAAGTTTTGTTGCTCAAAGGCTGCCAGGACACAGGGTCGCTTCTGAGATACCATGAGTTTTGTCTTTGTAAATAACAGTTATAAAAACATTTATTGACTACTGAGTGTCCAAACAGGCCCTGCCTTCCACAAACCTAAGAGACCGCTCAGCTGATGAGAGACCTTAAAACACTCAGTCCTAAAGTGTTGTCTTCATTACTCTTTCCCTTTAGAACAAAGGGAGCTACGTGGTAGAGGAGGTAGAAAGACTGTAAGAACCTTTGGGGATGGAAGGTGCCAAGGAAACATGGCCTCCTAGACTCAACAGGGCTGCCACAGAGATGGTAGCAGCTTACACAGTCTATGCTACACCACAGAGATGGTGGGGGCATGCACAGCCTAAGCCAGACGATGTCCCAGTGGCCAAGACACCTCACCCCTACCCAGAACCTATCCAAGTGTCAACCACTCACAAAGGAAAAAATTAGTTTTCTCTAATGGAGTCTCACTGGGTTTATAAACCACACTTAAGGGCAGGCCCCATGGCCAGAAATATAAGACCAATACAAAATTAACACAATGCCATTTTTTGGTAGCATGGTTTTCCTTATAACTTTAGTGGCAGTTTTGGAGTTTTGGATGATTTGAAAAACGGAAATGTTATATGTTTTCATTTTAATCCCAGGTGTGGGATATGGGGCTTCTTCGGGTTGTCCAGAGCAACGATGATCTGCCTTGTGCTCTAGCAGGGGCGTGATTTTGCCAGAGGCAGATAGTTCTTGAGATTGGGTGACACTTGGAATTCTGGGGACTTTTCAAAAGAAGAAGAAATTAGATGGCCTGACAGCCAAGATCAAAATTGCCCCAAGGAACTTGATGCCCCTAATCAGCAATAATCAGCAGGAAGTAGTCTAATGATAATGTCACCCCCTGTCCCCTCTGTCCCTTATTCTCTCTCCTGTCTAGTGTTAGGGGGTTGAAAGGGTAGAAGAAAAATGAAGAATCCACAAATTAGTCCAGATCAAGCTATACATAATGCTTTATTTGGGCATTTTTTAACCTTGCTGGTTTATATATATTATGGTTACCAATTTTGTGTGTGTGCTTGCACGTGAGTCTCTGTAGGTGTATATGTATTTTCCATGCTTTTTCTTTGCTTTTGTTTATTTATTTATGCCTATTTGTTTTTCTAAAGAGAGAGATAAAAGAAGAGGAGTTGGCTGGGTCTGGAGGTAGGAGGATCTGGGAGGAGATGAGGCAGAGGAAACCATGATCAGAGTATATTATATGAAAACTTATTTTAAATAAGTTATGTTTTTCTCTAAAAATAAAAATTTGCATAATGTTGTAAGACACTGGTGTGCAAACATCTTTGTGACATGTTGGCACCACTTGAGTAACTGTCCAGAAACAGGCCACATGTTTGTTATAGCTGTTGTTGGTGTTTTAAGAACAAAGTTGTGATTTAAGTTAAAAGAAAGGAAAGGAAAGTAAAGGAGAGGAGAGGAGAGGAGAGGAGAGGAGAGGAGAGGAGAGGAGAGGAGAGGAGAGGAGAGGAAAGGAAAGGGAGGGAGGGAGGGAGGGAGGAAGAAAAAAGGAAAGAAAAGGAAGGAAAGAGGGAAGGAAGAAAGGAAGAAAGAAAGAGTAAGTTGCGAGCTCAGGCCAAATTAAGTAGTGGTGACAAGGGGGGACTTTTTAGGGCCCTGTGGCCTGTCAGAGTTTGTGCAGCTTAGAGTCAAGGCCCCATGCTTAGGAGAGCTGGCCTGGGTAACACCATCTCTTCCTGGATGGAACATCAACAGAGACCCTCCTTTTGGGGTGTGTTCTAGTGGTACCCATTTTACTGGAGATTCTGTCTGCCATTCACACAGGTAAAGCATGTGCCTACGGACATGGATATTAGAGCAACAGATACCAGACAACAGACAGGAGGGACACAAAGCTGACAGGTGACAGAGGGTGGCAAGCATGTGATTCATCTTGAGACTCTAAATGAAACATTTCGACAGGAAAATTCTACACATGTCCTGTGCAATGCGGTAGCCGCTAGACACAGGAGGCTGCTGTGCCTAAGATGTACACATAAACTTTTATTTACTTTAACAAAAATAACTGCAGTGGTGAACAACTGCTATATGGCAAAGGGTGGTTTTAAGACATACTTAATTCAGGCAGAGCCCCTCATTTTCTGGAGGAATATTAGAAAACCCAAATGAAGTTCTTCCTGGAGGTGGCTGACAACAGCCATCATTGCTTCGTATCTGGAGCTTTCTGTGGGGACTCGTGGGAGATTCTGGGTTTAAGATCTGGATGACTGGAGTGCCACTCAAGACTGATTCTTACTTTGAGGGTGTTGGAACTCATGGGTCACTGAGCTCTCAGCTGGTGTTCCTCATTGGCAATGGTGGATCTGAGACTCAGTTTTTCAAATATGTGAGGAGCCAGGATATCCCATATCTGCTATAGCTTCTCCCAGGGTTCTGTGTCCATTCCACCATCCATGGAGGGACAGCAGCCTTGTCTGAAAATCCCTCTAGTCATCTCAGATTGTCTGGCAGGGAACTGGCAGAGGTGGGGTACCCCCACACTTCCCAGTGTGGGGTTACATACAGGTGCTCTAACATAAAGGGGTGCAACTTCCCAGAAGCCCTTGTGATCTCCACATGCTGTGACCTGGTGCATCCCAGCTAGTGCTGTAGATGGCTGGAGTCACAGTTCTGCAGCAGCTCTCCCAAGTTACAGCAGAAGGCAGAACAGTTGAGCCCTTCCACAAAGCACAGGGCCACTGTGCACTGGAAGCCTTGCCCCAGGCCCTGGCAGCTTCTGTAGGTGCACAGCTTCTACCTTGGGGCTTGGGACTTGGAAGCTCTACACAAAAGCTCAGAAGAAGGGGTCTGGGAGCACAGCTGAAGTTGATGAAGTGCTTTCCTTGAAAGCAGGAGGACCTGAGCTCCAGAACCCATGTTTAAAAAGCCGGGTTTGGTTGTGCCTGTGATCCCAGAACCAGGGGTGGAGACAAGCATATTCTTAAGACTTGCTGGCTAGCCAGCCAAGATGGTGCCTGAAGATAACACCCAACATTGTCCTCTGAATAACCCCCCTCCCCCACACACACACATAATTATTTCAAGTTTTAGCCTTCTTAAATCCCGGGGGCAGAGCACTGTGGGAGAAAAAGGCTGAAGCATCCCGAATGGTAGTTGGGAGAGAGAGCAGGAGCAATGGGTGGGGGCAACTGTGTTCTCTGGGGGGTGGAGTGGATCCTGTGGCACATGACTGTAGTCGAGACAACTCTTCAATGGGTAGATCTATCCCTTCGCACCCATTCCTTCCCAATCCACCCCCTGGTTATGTCCTTTGGAAGCCTGGTGTTTGGAGAGTCCTCAGTGCTGGTTGGCTCTTGTGCTTATGGCTGGCTGTGCTTTCTCATTCACTTCTCACAGGAGATGTGATTCTGAGACCGTCGAGCCTCAGCTCCACCCTTAAACCAAAGGGAGGTGTACGGATATTGCTAGTCTAATTTAGCCTCGGATGAAACACACACACCCCTTTCCACTGCTTCCCACCCAAGTCAAGGGAGAAACTGTTTAGAAAAATCAGGCCAAGATTACCCTAGAGGGAAAATGTTTTGAGTCAAATGAAGGCTTTTGTTGAGTGACATTAATTACACTCGTTTAGGTTTGACATTATTAATTAACCTTCTCAGTTGTTTATATTGTAGCCTCTTATTAAAACAATATGATTAAAACAAATAATTAAGGAACACCACTACCTTCACAAGTGTGTGCATGTTATCATTTCAGGCTTAAAAAGACTTCTATCTACAATCTCATTTGGTGTGTACAGTGATTCTATAAAGTTAATATGTCGAGGGGTTTTAGCTCCAATTCCCTAATTTTTATTATAGCAAAATATGCATGATGCAAAATTTACCATTGTTATGCATATAATGAATGACATGCCTATAATTTTATGCATGTAATAAGGCATTAGATAACGCCATGTTTCCTCTGCCCCAGAGCTTGATAACTTCTAAAATAGTCTTTGGCTCTATGAACTTGACTGTTTTAGGAACCTCATACACGAATCATGGGGCAATTGTCTTTTCATACCTAGAATATCTACTTAGCATGCCTTCAAGGTTCACCCATGTTGCAGCAGCATGTATTGGGATTTCAACTGATCTTAAAAGCTGAGTATATTTTGCTGTATGTGACTGCTGCATGCTCTTTCTCTATTCCGACTCTGTGGATGCCTTGCTCTTTCTCTCCCTTTTGGCTATTGGAAAGAGTGCTGTCTGAGCGGTGGCAAACTATGTTCCTTTCTCATCAATGTAGCCGAGGTGCTACAAATTCGTGTGGTAGAAGGGAGCTCCCAACTCTGGCTTCACATGATAATGGCTTACCAGGGGCTGGGGAGGTGACTAAAGGGGCAAGAAAGCTTGCCCTGAAAGCATGAAGTCTTGAGTTCAAAGCTCCAGTACCCCAAACAAAAAGCTGGGGATGGCTTCTAGTATCTGTTGACATGGCACTCTATATTTGGGGCACGTAGAGACAGGAGGACTGATAATACCCATCCTATTGGCTACCCTACTATGCCAATAACATGGTGTTATCTAATGCCTTATTACATGCAGGTTCAGGAAGACTGCCTCTCAGATGAGTAAGGTAAAGGGTGATAAAACAGGACACCTTCTCACCTCTGCACACATCCATGTGGTAGTTCCATTTTATGCACACAATTTTTTTTTTTTTGCATGTAGTCACACTCATGGGTATCTCCCTTTCTCCCTTCCCTTGCCCTTCCCCCTTCCTACTCCCCAACCCCCAGCTCTCTCACACACACAGAGTTTGAATCAGAACTTAAACATCTTTCTGGGCACCACTCTATGCTCATATGATATCTTTTCCTGACAGCATGGTCTGGGTGGGGCATTCTAGGAAAATCTTCCCCTATACCCTGGCAGACTCCAGTGCCTCAGCAGCAGGACCTTCTAGCTAGCCTCTCAGGGCCTCTTGTAGGCTCTCTGCTTTGGGTTTCCCTCTTTCTTATAAAAGCTACCTCTCATGGCCAGTGTTCCTGACAGCATGTGGACCTGTAGCAGAAAAACAAAAATGATTTTATAGTGAAAATTCAAACTTTAAAACAACAACAACAAAAAGCCCCAAAAAAGAAAGAAAAAAAAAAGGAAAGGAAAGGAAAACCAGAACAACCTCACTATCCACACCAGGAAGCAGAATGCTGGTTTGTTGGCTAAATATGTGTCCTCATTTGTTTCTTGCATTTTAATTATCTCATTTTAATAGACATATCACAATACAAGCAATTGTGCAGGCTGGTTCCGCTGCCTTTAAGAAGTCTTGTTCTGTGCGCCAAGATTGTTGTTCTGTGTGGTTAAATGCTCATGCATTAAAATGCTAATAATTAAACTGTTACGATTGACTAATGAACTCTGCCAGTGATAAATGATGGTCTTGTTAGATTCACTGCGCAGCAAGCCTCCCTTTGTACTGAGAAAGTTAAAGGTTAAATCGCTCTTGAAACTCGTGAGTGGATCTAGAAGCAATTACAATCTTTCCTTGAAACTAATAGTTACTACAATGTTTCGATTCTAGCCTAGCGAGAAAAAAAAAAAAAAGAATAAAAGCGTATGAGGGTGGGGAAACGAGCCTGAGCTGTGTTCACAGGGAAGGACATAGGACGCTTATTTAGTCCACAAGGCAGGTGGTGTGCGTATAAAGACACGACCCTATTTATCTACATGCTTCTTGGAACCTCCCAAGAATACAAACCCAAATGGTGATGGTTTTGGATACAGCAACAGGTGATTCTTCTGGTATTATTTGGAACACAGTGGTTTAGCCGCAAGGAAAATTCTCCAGAATTCTGTGATTTGGGGGGAAGTTGATTAATCTCTTTTTACCACCATCTTGAAAAGCAATAGATATTAACAACTATCTAGGAAGGACATTCGTTCTGCACTGCAGAGCCCATGTCTGTGCTTCAAAACACTCACTGGGCTGGGGGATAGTTGTCTCTAACCCTGAATGCACCGTGGGTAAGCATGTGACCCAGGCCTGACCAATCGGAGCATCGTACTCTCCTGTCCACAAATGGGCCTGACTGGAACCAGAGAGGCAAATCCTGGAGTTAGAGCCAGAACAATCTGGAAAGACACAGACAGCCTTTTGTGAAAAACTTGATCCTAGAAGCATGAGCAGTGTGAAGAAGGTCTGTCCATTAAAGACAAGATGACAGAGCAAAGGCCGGCCCTGTTCAGCCTCATTCCATGATGCTTTAGTGGCACGAGCCTATATTTATTGTATCTCACATTTGGCCAACCAAACACATTTTGACCAGATATATTTTGGTTGTTTTATCATGATACAAGTTGTAACAGTCTATGAGAATCTGAAATTCAAAGCAATGATTCTGATACATCATTCACGAGTGTGGGGAAGGAAGGAAAAGAAGCCATTCCTGTGGAAATATATTGTTGAGGTTGCTTTCTGCTGGTGATGGGACTCTGCTGCTCCAAGTCTGGAGAGGTCCGCAGACTGCCTTACAGAACTAGCTAAAGGGCAGGATACTGGAGCACTTATCCACAGACTCTGCTGTCCCCAAGCCTGGGACTCCCCCTGCCATTATTCCAGACTACACACTGCTTTTGCTAGTGGTCTCAGTAAAACCCCTGGCATTGGGCATAATTCTAAGCAAAAAAAGTAGAGGCATTTGACATGCCCTTGAGATAGGCAGAGCTGTCTGTTGCTTGTGGTGGCATCAACAGTAGTCTAGGTGGATATGATGCAGGATGCCCAGTACTCACCACAGCTGAGGGCTCATTGCCCACAGTTCTGAGAACAGGATGTAATCGCAGACACTAGCCACTAGGAAGTCTTGCTGGGGACATTTGAGCCAGTCTGTGCTCTCTTCTTGCACAATAGGAAGTGACATGTTTATTATTCAGGCAAGTGCCTGGCATGAAGTGGGTGCCCAATGACTGAAGTATAGACAGGTAGATAGATGGCTACACAGAGTGGTGGATGAATAAAAAAAGGAATTGTGACTGTGAGGTTTGGAGTGGAAGCTGAGGGTTAGCTCTGTGTCCATCTAGAGGCAGTAAAGGGACAGGTCCCCAGGAGGAACTTAAATTTGGATGTCCCCAAGAATTCCCTCTCCTACAAGTACTGTAGTATCTCTTGGCACAGCTGGAAGTGCAAGCAGAGGTTAATGAGGAAGCCACACAGTGTATCTAAAGATGTTCCTATGTCAGTTATGAAATTCACCAGTCATGTGTTAACATCCTAAAATCTTTACAAATTAGTTTTATTAAAGAGCTCTTGCAGTCTGTTAGCTCCATAAACATGTCCTAATTTTGTTTTTTTTAATGAACAATAGGAGAGTGTATGACTTGCACCCTGAACCAGCTGTTCTGTATCTGAATGGACCTGCCTGTTCCATCACAGAAAGCTTCTCTGTTATACGTAGCCCAGGCTAGCCTCTAATTTCCTATACAGCCTAAGTGTCTTTCAACTCCTGATCTCCTACTATGTGAACGCAGAGACCACAGGTGTGCTCTCATGCCCAGTTTATGCTAAGGATTGAGCCCAGGGTTTCTCTCATGCTGGAAGAGCACTCTAGTGGTAACTGAGCTACCTCCCCAGCTCCCGGACTGTTTTTAATGCCAGTGTTTGTCAGCTGTCATGGAGGAGTGACAGCACTGGAGAAGTTGCTTCTCCTGTGGCCTGAGTCAACACGGTGGGCCTTCTGGATGTGCTGGTGGCCCGGTGGCAACTGTTCTGGTGGGCAGCAGCAGTGGACAAGCCCCGTGAGAAAGGGCCAGGGGAATGCAGCCACCCTAGGCTCAATGAATCAGAGACCCCCGAATCAGCCCTGTGAGGCTTTGTGAAGGAGGGAAACTGAGGCAGTCACCAATGGTGGGCTCCCTGGAGAATCTGTCATAAGTCTTATCCGTAGCAAAGCACTGTTGGGGGCAAATGCACGTGGGAGGGGCTATTAGACACAGAGTCTACCTCTCAGCCATGCCTACAGTCTTTAGTTTTTTTAAACATCCTGTTTGAACAATAATGCAGGCATCTTGGGAAGAGGCTGGATTGGTGGGGGTAGGGGGTGGGCAAGTCCTGTGGAAGTGTTCTGAAGTATTTTGTAGTGTGTGTGTGTGTGTGTGTTTTGGGGATGTAGGTGGCGAGATGGAGAAATGAAGAAAGCCTTCATAGCTAACCTCTGACAGGGGTGTAGAGGTTTGTACAAGTGTGAGCCTTACCAAGCTTATTGAGTGATAATGGATGTTTTCTTTTGGTTTAAATGAAGCAGGAGGGATTGCAGTTAGATCTAAGGAACACTGTGTTGAGGAATCGTTATTTATAACAGTAAAGATCTGACTAAGGAGAACCTGTCCTTTCTGCAAACCCTTAAGAATCTGCCTCCTGGCGGTTTGTGGCAGTATGTATCTGTGACCTCAGCACCAGGGAGGGAAGGAAGTGATCATAGGTCTGAAGCCCACCTGGGCTTCACAGAAAATAATAGGCTCGACTGAGCGACGATTAGGAGGCCTGTTTCAAAGGAGTCGAGGAGGAGGAAAGGAAGGAAGAGAGGGATGGAGGGGGAAGAAGAAAGAAGGCAGGGACGGAGGGAAGGAAGAGAGGAGGGAGGGAGGAAGAAAAGGATGCAAAGATGGATGGTGGGTATGTGTGTGTTGTTCTCCTGACCACAGTCACCATCTTCCTTGTAGACTGAGCCTCAGTCTTTCCCTTCTGGCTCCCAGACCTTTACATCTCTACCATATATCTCATGGTCAAATATAATGATACTAAAATGGGATTTTCCAGTTAAGATTTTTCTGGTCATATGTCTACTTAAGCCACAGTGGTGGAGGGCTGGCTGCCTGTTCGTTTTGGGGCTTGCACGGGGTTCTAACTTCCAAGATTACCTTAGCATGGCTGACATTTTCTGTGGGAACCTGGTACTTCCTGTGACTTCCTGTGAGAGCACCCTGTAAGAGGCTGGCACTTTCTCCCTTTCACTCTGGCAGTAGCTATGATTGTCTTCCATCAGCCTCTCTCATATCTGTCAGAGTTGCATCTGGAGAATTATCTGTCAACTTTTCCTCTCTATGTGAGAATGTCCTGAGGCCTGAAATCAAGACACCCTTTCTGTCAGCCATTTTCATGCCTGCTCTGCACACACCACAGTAAAACATCCCGGCTGACTGCTTGAGACTAAACTCTGTACAAGGTGAGGTAAGTAATTCTGTCAAAACCTTCGTTCTGCCTCCTCAGAAAATGGCACGTCCATCTGGGACCATCATAGCAACAAGACCCGACAGGGCCTTCGGTTTGATTCCAGGTGCCTTCAGTATTAGAGCAGGCCAAGCTGGAGTTCTTCGACTCTTCAAAGACCCCAAAGGGCATATTGTCTTCCCTGGGTCTGAAGAGAAATGCATTTCCACCAGTACCACATCCGGGCCTCACCTCACCCCTGACAGGAGACACCTGCAGCCCTTTACCAGGTCACTGGAGGTGGGGCCCAGCTGCTCAGAGGAGCCATGAAAAACACCAAGCTCAGGCTGTTTCTAAACTCAAGGATGGACCCACAAACCACCCGTTTAAGAACAGAGACTCACTTGATGTTTCCCTGAAATTACCAGGGCAGGAACAATACCACACAAAATCATCTGTCAACTTAATACTTCTGGGCAAATGGAAAATATAACAGGTTTCAAAGAGACAGGAAGAAATACATAAAGAAAAATATGAGGGTCTCTAAAGTCCCATCCCACCTTGGTCTCCAGGGCTGGCTCTCTTTCCCATGCAGTTTTAACCTGTGACATGCCCTTAGGGGTCTCATTTGGTTACACAGAGGTAGAATCCAACTTTATGTTTTCCGCACCTACCCTGCTGTGAACTTGGGCTTGGAAGTTCTGCCAGCCTGGTAGTCCAGATCCTCTGCCACCTCTTTCCCAGGTTTGGCATTTATACTTGCCACACTCACGTGTTTACACGAGCTGTGTTTAAACACGGGCTTTGAAAAACCTTGCTTCCCTCTACGATCTCTACCTATAACTCAGGCTGACAACCTATTACATGTCCTGTCCTCCTTTAGTCTGTGACCATATCGTAATGAACCAATGTATGATATAAACACATGCCTTTCATTCATGTCTGACTCATGGGTTTTTGTTTGTTTGTTTGTTTGTTTGTTTTTGCATCTTCTTCCCTTCCTCTCACCAGTGGATCAGGGAGATCCTACTTAAGTCAAATATCAAGGTTCTTACAGGGGGAAGGAATTAAACTTTTTTGAATGATTTCCTGCATGAAGCAGTAATTTTATTCTGTGAATTTATTTATTTTTTTCTTTTCTACAACAAACACAGGTGGCTAGCCATTTTGAGGTGTTTACCTCTAAAGCATCTGTGATTCCTTGGAGTGAAAATTCGTAGACTTTGGGATCATTCGAGGGTTGAAAGAAAATCAGGAAACGGTTTGTGCTTGTGCGGCACAAACCCCAAGTTTGAGGCCTCTGAAGTTAGGGCAGGGCCTGTGGTGGAATTGTTTGCCTTTGTTCCTAAGGCTCCAAGCATCCCTGAGGTCTTTCTAAGGTCAGAGTCAGAACAATAGGTCCCACAAGTACTCATATTGTTTCAGATCTGGGATGTGCCCCAGTTGGGAGAGTGCACACCTAGCATGGTACAAGTCCTGAGTTTAATCCCAAGCACTGAATAAACCGATGTGGTTGTTCAGGCCTGTGATCCCGGCACTTGTGGGGTGGATACAGGAGTGGATGTAAGTCAAAGGGGCTAAATGAAACTCTATCTCAAAAGGAAAACATCCCCCTGTATAAGCATTCACCCTACCCTTTAGCACGCTCTGGGTCCCCATCTCCAGAGACTGCAGCAGGGGATCAACGGGAGGCTATGAAGTCCTGAGAGGATCTGAGTATTGTTAGTACCACTCTGCATCTGTTCTCTGGGTCTCCTTGGCAGGAGGTTGCCCTCACCTTCTGTCTACTCACATGGTCACTTTCCTCACTGTGGTCTCTTGGAACCCAGATTCCCTCCTCTCATGTTGGAGAAATGATTGCAGTTGAGCAGAGCAACCACTTCCCATGTTAATGGCCACAAATGAATGAGTCATGTAGTTAGAGACAGACTGAGTGCCCGAGGACTTAGAAAACTAAGTCAAACCAAATCAAACTTTGCTTGAAAACAGGCTGATTACGATCTCAACCCATGCACTGGCAAGGTTGTTCGTTAACTGCATAGCTGGATCAGAATGAGCCCCCAGGAAAGGCTGGGTGAGGGGCCAGCAGAGCCCTAATGCCTGTCCATGGGTACTGCCATTCTTATCCACTGGGGATGCTGTGACAAACATTTCTCACGGTTCTAGGAGCTGAGGTGTCAACAGACTCAGGCCAGAGAGAGTATTCTTCCTGGTTCATGGACAGCACCATCTTGCTGTGTCTTCATTCAGAAGAACCAGGGGAGTCTCCAGGACAGACAGGTCTAATATATTCATCCCTTCTTATTTGGAGAAGCTTCATCCTGTGAGCATTGCATCTGCTACTAAAAGGCCCCGCTTTCAAAGTCCACCTGTTTGAGGGTGAAGGCTTCTGCATATGGTCAGAGAGGACCACAAGCATTTCCACCAAAGCTCGGAAGGGGAAGTTTGGGGAAGAACATGCTGAAATCTGCCCTGCAGTCCCTGGCCTCAACCCTGTATGCTGAAACCAGGGGTAAAGGAATAAGACAGACCAGTCTGAGGCACTCTGGCTTCTGAGTCAGGTGACAGTATTCAGGAGGTGGCTGTATGCAGCCTGGTCCTGGGTAAGGTCCCTCTTTGTGTGACCCAGAGGTATTACAAAATGCCACAGAAAGCAGAGACAAGTCAGGAACTTGGGTATACTGGTCACGGCTCTGCCGCTAACATATAGGACCCTCATTCCTGTTTACTTCTATGGACTCAAAGCATTTATTACATGTCCTTTGAGGCCATTCTCAGCTACAAAAATCAAAGGTTCTTTTTCGACTGAAAATATTTTAATGTAACAAAATGCATTTGTGTTTCCTACAGAGAAATCAGAAATAAAGAAATGAAGGTAGATCAGAAAGGGAAAAAATGTGAAGTCTCAACTCACATTTCTGAGAAGCAAATCTTATTTACAGACTTTTACCATGGTCTTATAGGCTTTCAGAACTAGGCATACCTCACCTCTAGTGTTTCTGAATGAAATACGTTGCACTGTATGTAAAATGTTCAGTTAGCAAATCAAGCACTGTGTTACATTGATGGAACGGACAAAAGCATCTGGAACTTGCACCAAGCCTGTCCTGGTGGACTTGCATTCAAATGTGGTGAGTCTATGAATGTCAAGGTGGTGGAGGCCCTTTCACAAAACTGTTCTTGTTCAAGTTGATGGGGAGAAGCTAGGGATAAACTGGAAGGGAACCCCTGTAAAGTGGCTGGCCACAGCAGTTAAGGAATTTGGCAATGAATCTCAGGTCCAGGGTGCCATGGAAGAGTTCTTAGGATGCAAGAAATAAATAAAAGCTTTGGTTCATATTTTAAAAAGAGTTATTTTTAAAATGTGTGTGTGTGTGTGTGTGTGTGTGTGTGTGTGTGCATGTGGGTATGTGCACGAGTGTGGGTGTCCACTGAGCTCAGAGGTGTTGGAGACCCCCTAGAGCTGTAGTTAAAGATGCTTGTGCACCGTGCATCATGGGTGCTGGGAACTGAACTGAAAATTCTTAACTGCTGAGCCATCCCTCTCCAGTCCAGCTTTGATTCATGCAAAATAAATAAATACAATATATACTTCTAGAATAGGGTCATATCAGATGTATAGCATTGCTGTATACTTACTTCTTTATTGTGTCATATATTCATTGTCATTTATTTATCATGTCCTGTAAAATTCTTTGTGTCTTATTTAGATGTTGGTGTTATTTAGATGTTAGACTGTGTTGTAGGTGTGCTCCATTTTTCATTATTGTTATTCTGGAAGATGCTTTGTACTTCCTTGTCTCATAAACAATGTCATGAAAAACATCCTGATAATTCATTTTTCCACATACATATTAATTTGATACACAGTTCCTAGCATGGTTTCTGGTGATTGAACTCAAGTCTTGTGATTGTTTTGCCATCATCTCATCTCAGGCCCTATCACACCAGCTGTTATGTCCTCTACTCTCCTGATTACAGAAGCAAAAATGGGTGACATGTACTAAAATCAATGACAGAAGTGACTCTGGACCCAGTGTGCTTTGGTATTGGGTGAAAAAAGGTGGAAAGTTTGAGTCAAAACCTCAGCCCAGAGTTTAGGGAAGGACACCCCTGTCCCAGGTATCTCTACCCGAGAGTGTTCAATAAGCATAAAGCCAGTGGGGTTGGGGCTGTAGGCTGTACTCACAAGACGAGGAAGAGCATATAGGATACACCCTAATTTTTGAGCACCCTGGAGCCTCCATGAATTCTGGGAGAATGCCCTGAGTAGTGGGTGTAGTGAGGAAGGAGGTGAGGCAGGTGGTTGCCTTGCTTGGGAATCACAACGTTCTCTGATAGCAATCGCTGCTCAGTTATTCCCCGAGGAAAGAATCAAGGGGGTTCTCCTTCACTGACTCTTGGAATGCCCTTTCATTGCCTTGCTCATTAGGACAGGGGAAGAATAAAAAATTGAGGTCTCCTAAACAGGTGCTGGCCAGATCCTGCATATGATATGCCAACAACTCTGAGTTCCTGCACGAATAAGAAAGAAAACGTGGGAAGGGATAGGGCCAGTGAGCTCTGAGAACCAAGCAGACACCCGTATGACTGCCAGAGTCAGATAGAGCCTGTCTGTACCCATTTCACAGATGGGTGCTCTCAGGACACAGAGATCCAACTCATGGGTCCCACTCTAAGCAAGATTGCTGAAGCAGGACAGATCGTCTGTCCGTGAATGGACACCTCCCCTCAGCTCTTCACTGGCGTCACTGTTGATGAATAGGATGAGGTAATGTCTCAGAATGTCCACTATAAACTATAAAATGTTATATGTCTACGTGAGAGATGACTGACTTATAAAGCTAAATTACAACAAAATTTAAAGGAAAAGAGGCAGAAGGCTAACTCTTCATACTGTTTTCTTGTTGGAACGCTAAGAAAAGCCAAGAACAAGTACTGAATTCTGCAGAGTGATTCCGGGGCTTCTACGAGGCTCACTTACTTAATACCCCTGAGAAACTCAGACCATTACCCCAATCTTACATGAGAAGTAGATTGGGATTAGATCACATCCTGTGTGATAAAATGTGCTGGTTTTAGTCTGCGGTGTGTTCCTAGCTCGTGTAAAAATGTACCTGGGTCCCCATATACCTGCCTGTCCCCAGACTAATAAAAGAGAACATGGCTTTGACCTGAATATAAATGTGCTTTTAGAAAATGAGCCCCAGGCTGGGCTGAGAGCTCAGTTGGTCACTCTCTTGACTAATTAGCACAAGGACCTGGTCTATCTGACATGAAAATGCTCACTGGTCTGCCAGCTGGTCCTACTTAGTGAGCACCAGGTCAGTGAGAGACCCTGTCTCAAAACATACAATGGTTCAATGAAATGACACTTGAAGCTGTTCTCTGGCCTTCACATGCACATGCACATGTACACATATGCACATGCACCATGCACACATACGGACTTGCATGAATATGCATCATCCTCCCCCCCACACACACACACAAAAGAAAGTCTAGACCAAACTAAAAAATTGCTCCATGTCTTCCAGCATAAATGAGGCTGGCCATTCCAGCCAGGAACACAAGAGGTTTAGCTGAACTATGACCCAGAGGGCCCTGTGATATTTTCCTTCTGTGCCACATATGCAGATGGGCTCTGAAGACGGCCATCTCCCCTCAGTGGAAATCATGAATTTTTATGAAGCTGGTCCAGAATTCCCAGAATCCAGTTGGGTGCACTTTGCAGACCCCAAACCGCCGTCGCCATGGAAGGCTTCATTGCTTGCACCTGCTAAAACATTCGAGGCATTTGAGAGGCGGTGGACACATTTGCTTTCCATTTTTTCTGGCTTGGGAAACCTTTGAAGTGTTTAATAGTAGAGCCCGGGAAAGGCCTCTGCCTCTTAATCATTTACTCCCAAGGCACATTCACGGCTGGTAGCCTGTCAAGCAGAAACTGAGCGGAGCCCGCTTTATTAAGTGTCACATGGGTACTCACTGTTCATTAAAGGTGTTTTAAGGTTTGAATTATGTAATTTATGAGAAAGAGAAATAAAAATTCCATTGTTTTATTAATATGTGGTCCCAAAAGGCAAGTTGAGCTAAAGGACCCGAAGGGGTGGCTAGTGGTGACCTTCTGCTCCCTGCCATCTGTGTTGCTCTGACCTCCCACATCTATGCCATCCCACCTGGCCAGGAGCCTAGCCAGTTGCTCAGAACTCTTGGGAGGACCATCCCGATGTCCTTCAGGCCTGATGTGACAAGGAACCTGGGCCCCTGCTTTCCTATGTTCTCGGCCCATTTTTTTTTTTTTTTTTAGAAAGGTTTAAGACAAGCAACAAAGAAAAACATTCCTGGAGTGACTCCAGGTGACCTGTGTAGTGCAGACATTGAGAATGAATGTGGCCACCCCTTAGGAGGGAGAAAAGTAGGCTGGGCACCGGGCATCACCTCAGGGTGCCAGCATGGCTTCACATAGATGACCTCATTGCACGAATGGTCGCCATTGCTGAAGGGATCATCCCTATTCTGCAGAAGAAGACAGCAGTGGTGCCAAAAACTGTGTCAGGCCAGTGGGTCATCCCAGACTAATCCAGCTGGGCTATATGTGGCTGGAGAACTGGAACCTTGTCTGAACTAGAAGTTTCACCATGCTGGCTGTCTTCATGACAGACATTCTGCTACAGATTCCCAAGTCCCCTATGCAGATTTTCCTGAGGGGTGCTCATGACATCATTTGATGTAGTGAATCCCAGCCCTTCTTCCTGACGTTCCGATTCCTTTCCTTGGCTTCTTCACTGAAAGGGGAAACAGCCTTGCCTGCCCTACCTCCTGACACAAGAGGGTTCTTTTCCAAAATGCAGGCAGCCAGAGAACATGCAGACCCAGATCACCATTTGCTAAGCCATGCAGCTGAAGACATTTCTCACCTACACCTGCACAGCGCTTTCCTGCCCACACAGAGAGGATCATGAACCTGATTTGGAAGTATTTTTTTAATCAAGTGACTCATGTATTACAGGTGCAAAGTTGCACCAGGCTTTTCCCCTTTAGTCAGATTTGTGAGCTTTCAGCTCTGAAAGGCAATGGAGGTGCTAAGACTCTCCTGAGACATCTAACAGGCCTGCTGCTGCGGGGATTTGAGTACAGGGGAGTTGTGAAGCTTGGCTGAAGCCTGGGCAGGGCTGGGCAGGGCTGGGCAGGGCAGGCAGAAACTGAACTTCTAATTGGCATATCCCTAGAAACAGGGGCAGAGTAGGAAAGGCCCTGTTTGCAGGAGGTGAGGCGGTAGGTCAGATTTTACGAATGGACGTCAATCATTAACTGACTTAATTTTGAGCTATCAATTCCACTGATGCTGATATTCTGATAATGTTGGCTGCTAGCAATCTGCACCAGAGTCACTGCTGCCTTTGATCTGCCAGTTCAATTTCCATAGGCAGTGAAACCACCACGGGCCTGTGCTGGGTCCAGAGGCTGGAGAGTTCTGGCATGTCCCAAAGCATCATGGGAACTCTGAGATGCTTGTTTTGAGATGCCCAAAGAACTTTGAGTACTGGTTACAGAAGAAACCACGAAGAATCTATTAAGTTATTCATGTTATAGATGGTTCCACTCAGGGTTCGATACTAGATCATAGGATGTAGGTTAATTCTGTCAACAAGAGAGACAAGCAGGTGAACAGTCACAGAATGCAGGACTCCCTGGATACCTTGCTGGGGCACGCAGCCAGCTGTGGGAGATGGCAGGGCATTGGGGAAGGCCTCCCAGAGGGGGTCATGTCTGAGCTTAAACTGTAAACTTGTAGAGGAGGAAGCTGGGCAAAGGGCAGAAGAGAAAAATCTGAAATTTGTCTTAACATAGCAGGAAAGCATGGATGAGCTTTAAGAGAAGACAGGGCAACACAAGTAGATTGATACCCCAGAGGGCAAAGCATGCTGGAGAAGGGACTAGCTAGCACGCATAGTTCAGGGTGACCAGAATGGAGTCTGACATTGCCAGGGCCTTATAGAGGGACACTTGGGGTAATCAGGACCAAGTCTAGATGCATGTGCTGCCAAGGGACATTTGAGATACCTACACCCACGGCTGGGTCCTAGGATATAACAGTCCCTTAGTATCCCCAATGACATGACTGTAGTAATTTGGTTAACCACACCTTAAAGTTAGAACTCAGGGAAGTAGACATAGACAGGGAAGAAAGAATTCAGAAGATATCTGGAAGGTATGCCTTTCTCAACTATCTTAACTAAATCTCTGAACTCAGAGTATAATTCAGGGTATTATAAAACAAGAAAAGAAAATTTGGACTGTAGACATGCATTCTGTAAAAGCTATCCCAGGCAGCCATGGGTAATTGCACAGGCTGGTCATGGTGGGGATCCTGGGTAATAAATACAAGCTCTGCCAAGCATTATGGCATCTTGGACTAAGTGTTGGAGACTGTATGTCTTCATGGGAGAGATTAGGAGGTATGAAGAGGCAATCACTATACCCTTTGAGAGCTTGGGCCATTTTTGAAAAAACATGCGTTTGCTATGAGGTTCGTGGCGCTAATGGAACAATCACTGTGTGCGTTTGCATGTGCTCTCATGCTTAGCTCCCTTGATTCCCTATCCCTGAGGCAAGCACCATGACAGTCATTGTCAGTGGTGGGAAAACTGAGGCTCCCTGAAAAGGAACCATTTGTTTTTTAGGACCTGGGAGAATATAGAAATATCCAGCTCTGTGGACGTGACATGAAGGGACACCAGGGAGAGGTGAGGAGGTAATGTGGGGACCTTGCTTTTTGGTGCTGGTCTGGGGTTGTCCATTCACAGGGCTATGTCACAGGGAGGTGCTGCCTGCCCTCTTGGAGAGTAGAGTGTTATCTTGAACTCCTTCCTCGCCTCTGGATGACACTGTTCACTTGGATGTGTGTAATCCTGTGTCTTTGGCAGTGATCCAGCATGGCATGAACAATCTGGCAGGAGAGAGGGTGGCCTAGCTTGGCTTACCTGTACCTTTTTCCTATACATGCAGAGTTGAGGACAGATAAGTTGGAGGACACCTTGAGGTCTAGAGATCACTGGCTTCCACTGCCATCAGCTATGCTACAGTGGTTCCTAGGGATGCAGGGACCAGGGGCCATATGGACAGGTGCTAGATCTCATAGCAATTCTGACTTGTGAGAAGCCGAGACAGGGAATGTAGGGCTTACTACTCAGCTTCCAGAGTCAAAATCCCCAGATGCAAGTTCCATGAAATTGATGTTGTGTGGTTCAGATGGACTGCTCTGTTCACTTAGATGGGCAGATCAAGACCCTATTCTGCCTGTACAACCAATTCCAAAGGAACAGAGAAAGGGCATTGAGTCTCAACTCTGTGTTGGCCCTTTGCTGGGCACATTGAAGGTTTTAAGGGGCACTGTCCCTCCCCCACACCTAAAATAACTAGCATGGTCCACATAGAATCCAGAGGTTCAGGGTGGAGCTCACTGTGCAAAAATCTCAGTGTAAGTTGGGGCCCATTTACTTCTGGGTCATTCTCTTGGTTGTTGGTGCCACGTGGCTGGTGGTTGCCCATCCTCACACAGCACAGAGGGTTTGGGCAAATGTGATTTATTTTAGGAGATATAGGAAAAACAGGTTTAGAGCCCCACACTTTCAGAAGATCCATCATTTGTAAAACCACCAACTTTACAATTTCCAGTACACTGGGTATTTTTTAAAACATCCAGTTTATTAATTAATCTGTAAACATGAAGATTTTGACCTATGGATGGCATTTGTTCTGCAGGAGACAGGAAATGACCACAAAGACTCAACCTGCCTCCAAGTGACAGAGAGGACAGGCCCTGGCCTGTCAAATGTGGGAGGTAGATTTAGTGCTATGGGAATTAGCCCCAAGTTGCCATCCAAAGTCTGGGGGTGGCCATAGATGCCCTGGCCAGGTGTTCCTTCCCTGAAGGGATGGATAAGTGACAGGAACATGGCTTGAGCTATCCCTGCAGGCTGTCATGGCCTGTTCTGAGTGACCTCTTCACTCCAGGTTCCTCTTAAGTTGGCTCTCCAAGTATACTCCAAAGATAGATTGTCTGGAAGCCACACACAAATTTGAAAATTTGTGTTTTCACTTCAGTAACAAACTAACAAAAAAAATTTCTCTAAAGCAGACATCTGGGTAAATTTGTGATACAATGATACTCTGCAATGTAGGACCTTCATTTCAGTATGTGTTGAATTCTGAATGTGTTGAATTCACATTTCAGTGTGTTCTGAAATGAGTTCTGAAAGAAAATCTCTAGGACCTTGAGTTAAATGTTAGAACTCAGAGGTTGAGAAACATAGTAAAATGATATTAACCTACTCCAGAGATCAGAAATAGGGAAAATAACAAGGAGAGGAATGGCCTCTCTGCCTCAGCCCCACAGGCTATGGGATGATCTGAACAGGGAGCAAATATTTGGGCCCTATGGTGTTTTTCCCTGCTCTCTCCTAAGCCTGCCTTCAAAACAGGAGAAACCTGGAGGTGGCATGTGTGCCCACCAGGGTTCCTAGAGACAGCTCCATGTTAAGGGTAGTAAATTCCTGATTAAGCTGCCACCATCTCTGGACAGGTCTCTAGGAGAATGACTAGGTTTCTGGCTGAGTGGCCTAACTGGAGTACTGCGCCCATGCAGCAATCACTGAAGTCACATATTCAGACATGATGTGTCTGTATGATAGCGCTACCTAAGGTGGCAAACACCATCACTTCCCTTTTACCGATCAGTGGGATTCACAAAGTTCCAGCACCATTTCCAGCATCCCACAGGAACTTTCCACCTGGAAGTCGCCACAGATGGGCTTATTATATGCCACTGTGGGTAGTTTCTTGCTCTGGGTGCTGATGTTGGAGGGTTACTGCCATTGACGTGTACACACTGGACAAAGACACTTACCCAGAGCATCCAGCTTAGAATCCAGCACCTGGGGGTGACAGTCTGGGTACAGCTTAGTTCATCCATCTCTCCTCCTGTCTTCCTTCCAGGTGTGAGGCTGAAACAGCTTAGCCAAGTAACTCATGAAAAACTTTCAGGAAATCCAGTTACTTGGAGCTCGCCTGTCTCTGGGGAGGAAGACAAGAAGGGGCTGGTGAGGGTCACCTTCTGAAGTGAGGAATTTGGTTTTCTGATGTGCTTCCGATAGAGACATCTGGGCTGGCCTGACCTGGGCAGACCCACTAGTTTTAGAGAGCTGTCAGGGGTTGGTATCTGGGGGTCATTTGTTTTTTGTCTCAGGAAGCAGTGAACCCAGGGCCTCCTGAGCAATGGGACTGGGGACAGGGAGGGATGTCCCGTAACCTTTCTGCTTTCTCTCATGAAGCTTCTAAGGAAATTCCATTGTATTGTATTTACAAGGCATCCCCAACTGTCAGCTTCCTCGAACACAATGTATTTAATAAAAAGCCATTAAGCCTTGTAAAGCTGTCAGAAACCTAAATGACACTTGTAATAAAATCTTGTCGGGTGACCTGTTCTGGTTAATCAGGCCCTGTGACATCATCGCCCTCGGATTTGTCTGATACCCCGGGCATGAGCTATGTTTAGACAGCTTTATGATCCACACGGATTTGAGTTATTAAAATTGTACAGTTTTGCAAGGAATTTGGGATTTAATAAAACAGCAGAGAAACTACAAAAGGAACAATAAGCTTCAGCCAAGTCAGTCTCCCTGCGAGCTGGGGTCATGCGCCCAGGCTGGTTGCCTGGCCAGGGCCCACTCCAGGTGTTCACACCAGCAAGTTAATGTATCTATAACGGGTTTATCTGGCATTCGAACGGCAGGCAAGCCAATTACATCTTTCCCAATGACTTCAAGGTGGTGAACTATGCTTACACATAGATTTATGGATTTATTCAGATTACAAGAAGATATTACCACCAATGCCAATTCACTCTAATAAGACACTTTGAGCAAATCCAACTGCTAGATTGTAAATATCTTTGGCTCTACATACCCCCTATGTTTTCCAGGCCTTCAGTCCCTTTAAGGCATAACTCTCTCTTGAACTCCACAAAGTTTGACTTCATGTAACCAACAGGATGACAGAAACAGACAGACAGACACAAAGGACTCCAATTTACACATTTAAACTAAAGGGGCATGTTAAAAAAAAAAAAGTGTTGAGCATGAGAGAATAAATCATATCTAGTCTCCTGGCATGAACTGGCACAGCACTCCTGATATCTCAGTCAAATTATTCCATTTGTTTCTAAAGATATTTTAATCCCACATGACCTCAAACTTCCCGTGAACCAGGGCCCGGACCCAAGGCCGCCCACGGCCTTTGCAATAAATCTATTGTCTCCCTTTCTCGGCCCTCAGCTCAGGCCCATAGATCACCCCTCCCTGCATCTTGCTTCAATTACTCAATTAAGTGCAGTAAAGTTCTTGTAGGTTTTTGCAGATGTCGCTTTATTATCAAGGCCTCAGATGAACACAAGGGTTCAGGAGCCGAGGTTATGGGGAGGTTGCTGGGGGAAGGGCTAGGCCTGGGCACTGGACTATTCCCAGAACCTGCAGGGGCCAAACCCCTGGAGAGGGCAGGGGCACCAACCAACCATTCCCAAGGCTGCTCATCCCCTTCCCTTCAAAGTTTTGGGAATTTGTGATGTTATCTCTCTGAGAAACTGCTTCAGGAGATGTAGGTATTCTACCCTCCGATGAGATAGGGCTCTGATTAACAGACACTTAATTGGGCCATTTATCAAGAGAAAGACCTGCCCCCAAGTCAGTGGGCTAAGTAAATTATGACCCACCTTGCAGGTGTTGAACTGGCAGCCCTATTACTCTTCTCGAAATGGTCTTCAGAAGATTTTATATGGAAAGATGATTTATTGCCAAGAGGAATTCGATTGAGCTTATAATTTTTCCTGAGTGTGGCAGGATTTTGCCCGGCCCCTCTTCCTTCATGCTCCAAAGAGGGCTGTTGAAAATTAAAATCACGGAGGCTGGGTGAGTTGGGGCCAGAAGGATACTTAGAAATTGATGAACGCTACCAGATCACTTTACAGTTGGTAAACTGAGTCACGAGTAGAACAAGTCAAATTACATAGCCACTCAGTGCACTGACAATGGTATTCCAACCCCATTCATGTGTGTGTATGTATGTGTGTGTGTGTGTGTGTGTGTGTTTATGGAGGCATGTATTCCTGTGGAGGATGGCGGACAGCCTCAGTTGTTCCTTAGTTCCATCCACCTCCTTTTTTGAGACAAGATCTTTCAATGACCTAGAAATCACCAAATAGGCTAGGCTAGCTGCCCAGCAAACTTCAGGGCCATCCCAGTCCCCACGTGCTTAGTGTTGGAATTACGAGCCCATGCTACCTCGCCTGGCTTTCACTTGGGTTTTAGACATCTACTAAGGTCCTTTTGTTTGCAAGGTGAGAACTTAACTGGCTGAGCCATCTCCCTAGCCCATCTACCTTTTAATTTTAATTAAACATTAATTAATTAAAATTAAATCACTTAAATTATAATTAACCAATTAATTTTTAAGAGTGCGTTTTTTCTAGTGATGGAATGGGATTTCTTTCAAAAAAGGAAATCTGAGAGTTTAGATCTGAGCCTTTTAATATGCCTCATGCCTTATAGAAGGGTTTCTTGACTTTTGCTTTCCTGGCAGTTTGATCCTCATGGCTCTTTGCAGTGAGAGCTCTCTTGCACATTGTATGTTGTTACTGGCATCCTTGGCTGACAGCATCCTTTCTCAGGGTTAATGATAACTGAAATGATCCCCTGAAGGCTACATTGTTCCGTTTGACAGACACTGCCTGAAAGCTATATTATCACCAGCATTTTCTTTATCATCACAGAGTCAGTCTGAATGACCAAGGCAAGCACTTACTGAACGACATCACGGTGAAAAACTGGGCACCTGTTTTCTAAAACATGGTAACTCTCGCATATGAGTATCAGTATTGCTCCATTTTACAAAAGAAGGAAGTCTGGATGCAGTGGCATGAAAGTTCACAGAGGGCTGAAGAAGCTCCCACACTAAGGATATGGCTACAGAATTAAATATGTTAATGAAGCAAGGAACCTGTCCCATTCCTCTTCCCATTCCCCCAATGGTAAACTTGTCTTTGAGGATTTGTTAGGATACAGAGTCATCTTGTTCCCACATTAAAAAGGAAAAGAGGAAAAATGCACCATGTGAGTTGTCTTCTGTTCGTCAAAGACCAGCCTCTTACAAACAGGAGGAGCCTACTCACGTGCCTTTGAGCTCACAGGCTCACTGCTAAACTGCGGATACCTGAGTAACAATATTCCCTTGAGCTGTGCCTGAGATTCTCAGACTGGCTTTCTTCCACAAGCTGGGATACACTGCACCCCAGGGCCAGAAGCAGTCTGAAACCTGGGTTAGGAAATTACCAGGTTTAAAAAAAAAAAAAAAAAAAAATGCCGAGACCATGGGCTCTAAAGGTAGCTCGTGTCTGGGTTTTAAGTCAAAAACCAAATTCACTGCAAAGAGTTACTGTGGGGTGAGACCCAGCCATCTGGAGACTTGTGGCTCATGTCCACCTGCAGTTGCTTGTCCATGGGATTTGGGAAGTCTATTCTTGATATCATTGTATCAGAGGAACCCACACAGGCCTCTAGATTCTGTAACCTGAATCCTTAGGCTCACCCAGGTTTAAAGCAATGTTCTATGCGTCCTTAATATTTCTTTATCTATTAATTTCATTTGCTTGTGAACTCTCCCTCCTCATACTCTCTCATGTGTACACTCATCTGTTGAGGACATATTCTAAGAAATGTGTCATCAGGTGACTCTTGTTGTCATGGGAGCAGCATACTTCACAAGCCTCAGTGCTGTGAGCCTGTCACCCTACCTGGCCTCTTGGTGACAAATAAACTGGGCCAGCGGGAGCCAGGTATGGCTGCAGCTGGCCAACCCCCGCATACCTCTCAAAGCAGAGCATACTTTATAGTAACTGCAAACAGCATAGTAAACACATGGACCAGTAGCGGTTACTGACATCCAGAATCACACAGGCACACAAAACATGCATGGCCAGCCTTTATATGCCTGGCAGTGGAGTGCGTTTGCGTCTACCACCGCAATCGAAAAGTTCTGAGGAAAGCCTTAAGCTGCATTGTGGGGTCTACGTTGTCAGGAGACAGTAGGGGTCTTTCATTTCCACTATAATCCTCTGGACCATTGTCACAGACATACCTGCTGAAAACAGCACTAGGCACGTGTCCGTAGGTATTTCTTTATTTTCAGTAGATCATACCAACTCCTTCTGAAAGAGGCTGGGGGTGGGTATGGAAACACTGACAACCTGACAGTGAGGGCCTGCACTCCAGCCTCTCCAAAGGCCCCCTAGATGTAGCTGCCAGAGAAAACAGGCCGCTCTGAGGACATCTCTTACCAGAGGCACACTCATAGTTTGTGGGAGTGGCTTTCTCCCAGTTGTGTTTTGGTTCAGGACCTCTGACTGATTTTCTCCCACCTCTTTTGTACCTTTACTGCAACAAAGCCCCTTGCTTTGCTCATCTGAGTGATTCATCTGTGAGAAGCTCTGTCGGCTCCGAGGCACTGTTCAGAATGCAGGCACTGACTAGGCTCGGATCCAATGGTGTGATGTATACATATTTCTTTCTGTGTGCTAACACCAGGATGCACAGGAACAGTGAATTCTAAGATGAACAACAGCAGGCTTGAGGCTCTGGGAAAGGACAGGTGAATTCTGTCTTGAGGAAGAAGGGCATGGAGAGCAACAGAGCCCAGTCAAGGCCATGGCTATCTGCCTAGTCTTTCCTTATGCTAACCACATGGAGTGGACACTCATAACAATCACATCAACCTCACAGAGGATGTATGTGACCACAGGGAAGAGGCTAAGAGAAAACAGGAGCTTTCTCAAGATAATCTGGCTGCTGGTAGTTATGTGTGGATTTGAACCCTGAACTGTCCTTTAAACTCCATTATGTCCATTGATGGATGAAGCTTTCATGTGTTATAACAAGTATCTGATTCCACAGATATGGAGGGAAAAGACATGAGGATGACTTCTCATGAGTGGCCTGCGCCTTCTCAAACCGTTAGGGAGCTCTAGCAGGGACACTTTTCTGCAGCAGGTCTCATTTCCTCTCTCCAAGGCCGCACATCCTCTGTGGAGCAGGCCCCTTCCTTCCCCGGGGGCACCCAATGACCATCCCCTTGTAGCCCCCAGATCAGCCTTCATAAAGACTTGCTGATGGGCTGTGGATCGATCCGGGGCTCAGTTGTGATAGGTGTGGAGGGATGTGCTAACCGCTTCTGACTACTGCTGTGGCTTGTGGCTGTTCTGTCTCTAGACCCAGCCTGAAGTCGCCAGCTCATAACACACCTCCCCACCCACGGAGAAAGGAGAGAAAGGCAATCATCTCAGATCAGGATGTGAAAACCTGCTTGCTTGCCTTCTCTCTCCCACACTTACCACCCTCCCCTTTTCTCTGGCTTCCTAGATGGGGCATTGGGTTTAGTCAGAGCGAAGATAGCTGGAATTTGGGGCACAGGGGAATGACCCCAAAGGAAGTGAATGTCAAAAACCCAGTCCTCTTGCAGAAGACAGGGGGAATTTTAAGAAAATACTTGCTGTGTTGGCTATTGTTAAAATTCCACTGGAGCATAAATCTGAGTTTATCACAAGGAGAAGGGAAGGGCTGGGGTTCATTTGAGTTTGGAGGTGCTCTTCTCTAGGCAGATAAAAGTCCCTTTCTTTCTCTCTGGTTTATATGACACATGTTTTGGGTTTCTGGGTAACACTAGCAACTGTACCCAAAGTTATGGTGGCAATCCACTCTTGCCATCAACCACCAATTTAGGGAAGCTGGGGGAGCAAAGCCAGATTTCTTCCTTGCTGTAGATAATGTACCTGCAGCGGGCTTCAAAGACACATATCCGTTGGTTAGTATCGTGAGTAAACAAGAGTGGTTTGAGGACCGCAAGGGAAAAGGAGAGGGTGTGGGGGAAAATGGAGGCAGCCTGAAATGTAGCTGACCCCGAGGAGAGGGTTCTTTGTGAAGGACTTCAGTTGGAAATAAACACAAGGAGCAGCAGGCTTTGTGAGAGAAGCAGGCCGAGAGAAGCATGTGCTTCACTTGAGGGTCCAGAAGGAGGGCTGGGGTAAAGGCAGAGCCTTAGAAGGTGAGCAGACAGAACATTCTAGAACCTGCCAAGATGGCAAAGGCTGGCTTTCCATGAAACTGAGAGGTGGCCTGGCTTTAGATTCCCCTGTGCCTGCCTCTGCCATCGACCTTCATTACCAGGCCTACCCCTGAGGGATGATATCAGCCTGTTGTCTTTCAACACCAGATAGCTCCTACAGCACAGGGATGAGACGTGATCTTTGTTCCAAGATGCTCAGAGCCTCCTAACTTTTCCCAGAGGTACATCTGTGGGCCTTGACAGGACAGAGCTCAAGAACAAGGTGACGGGGTTAGGGACACAGTAGAAAAGCTAGAGGCCTGGACACCGGTCAGCACTGAAAGACAGGGAAGTACTGGGGGCTAGAGAATTCTGGCTATCAATCTGGTGGGGGCAAATGACACTTCAAGAGCAGAAGGGTGCTGGAAGGCCCGGGCCTTTCACTCCTTGAGGTAAGTAGTCAGAATGGCCAGCAGTCACACAAGGATCCCCAGACCCCATCCCTAATGGCCTAAAAGAGTTGGTGAGATTCCTTCTACACAAGTCCATTGAAATGGCCCTTAAGACAGACAGACCTGATAGATCCTTAGACAGCCAGTGCCTCAGACGTCTTATTCTTATAATGACTCCAGGAACGCCCCCCCCCCCACTATGCATGATTGTGACAGCACCCTAACAATGCCAGTGAAGAGACTGTGTACTGGGAACTGGCTTCACATAGGCCCAGAGCTCCTCCAACAAGTCTGCAGGTTTTCTCTCAGTATTCCACTTTTCCTGTGAGGAAACAGAAGTGAGAGACACAGAAGTGCGATCAGCAGAGCCTCCTTGGTCCCATTTCGCAGATGGGAACAACCGTATCAAGGGCACGGGTGCAGGGGGAAGTGGGTAAGTGACTTATTCCAGCCCACAGGGACTCAGAGGAACCTCAGAATAGGCAGACATAGGGCGGGTTTCCACTCGGCTGCCTCAGCCACGCTCCTCCAGCCTGGCTGATAATTGTTCATTATGTGCTTAATCTGGCCACAGCCGGGCCTGGCAGTGGGGCTGCATCACATCAAAGCAAGCTCTTCAAAGGAGCAGAAAGCTGGCCTCTGGGGTAATTAGCTGAGGGCCTATTCTCTTCTGCTTGGGACAGTTGGGAGGGTTGCAGGCAAGGTCCAAATGGCACAAAGTGCACCTCAAGTTGTCAGCTCTGGTGAACTTGGGTAGGCAAGGCTGGTGACTCAAATCAGGTCTCTTTCTCTTTCCTCCTCCCCCTCCCATCCCGCAGATGAATCCCAGTGACTTGTGCACTCTATTGTTGTTTTCTCTTTTATATTGCTAAGATATTTGTCCCACCCTCCCCCCAACCTGGACTCAGCTTACAGGAACACCATGTGCCCTCTCTCTAGACTACCATATTTTTGTTGCAGACACTGGAAAGAAAAAAAAAAAAAAAAAAAAAAACCCTCACCCGAGCACAAATACCACCACCATGACTTGGAAGAAATAAGGTGCCGGAACCTTCCTTGTACACAGAAATGCTCTGATTCACGCATGTGACTCAGTTTCCACAAGCTAAGCAGCCCTAGATGGCAGTCCCGAGTTGAGGATTGCTGGTTCATCCACCAGAGTGAAACTTCAGAGGCTGCAGACCTGGCATGAGACCTCTGGGAAAAGCTAAAGATGTGTATGATCACTCGGTGTGACCGCCTTCCCCCTCACCCGGCTGGAGGGAGAGACAAGGTGATGTTATGCTTCTAATCCCATTTGCAGTCCCCTGTCACTCAGCCAGGTATCCCACCAGCAAGGAACAGAAGTGCAGAGAGTGCTAAGAGACATTATAATAGAGTCTGGTACCTCTTTTTGATGGCCTGTGGGGCGGTCAGACTAACAGGCCTGAGTGAGTTTGACGTGTAAGTAGAATGGTGTTGAACTGGCCAGCGGGGTGCAGGAAGCCACTATTCCTTCGAGAAACGATTCTAGGATTGGTTATTGCAGGCAGTGGCGGACGGCTTCGGTGAACAACCGTTCACTTGCTTGGAAGGCAAGGTAAGAGTTTTATCTTACCTACCACTTAGCCATATTTAACAACGATAAAGACATTGGAGGAACTCAACTTCTCTGAGCCAAATGAAGGAGATGGTCTTGGGTACTGAGCAAACCCCATCAGACCACAGAGTGGAGGGGTAGCACAGTCAGCAGGCTCTCCTTATCCATGGAAAGGAAATGGTCTACTTCCTACTTTAGTTGAATTTTATCTTCATTATAGTTTCTGCAGGTGGACTCTCTTTGTGTCAATTATTTTGTCAAAAGTAAAAAAGAACAATTAAGTGCACATATATAAACAGTGATGAAAGGGCTGGAGACATGAAGACCTGGATTTGATCCCCAGAATCTAGGTTTTAAAAGCTGGGTGTAGTGGAATGTACTGTTCCCAGAGCTGGGGAGGCAGAGAAGTGGTTCCCTGGGGCTCACTGGTCAGCCAGCCTGGCCTAACCACTGAGTTCCCATTAAAAGTGAGAAACACCCAAAATAGACAAAAATCCAAAAAGCAAGTAAGCAAATAAAACCAAAACAAACAATAAGAACCACCAACTTCCCTCACTGACATATTCCCAATAGGCACACATATATAGACATACACATAGACAGACACACACACATATACACAACACACATATAGACACACATATAGATACATACACATAGACACACACATATATACATGAATTTATATATACAGACACACACAGGCATTCACATACACTCATGTACAGACATACACAGACACACACAAATACACATACTCAAACACACACACATATAGACACAGACACATAAAAACAAAACAAAAAGAACAAAGTGGAAAGTAACTAAAAAAGCATCAAGGTTGATCTCTAGCTTTCAGTAGCAAATACATACACACTACACATACACACACACACTACACACACACACACTACACATACAGACAGACATACACATATACACATACACACACAGACACACACACCACACATACATACTACACATACAGATACAAATACAGACATACATACACATATACACATACACACACACCACACATACAGATACACATATATACGGACATATAGACAGACATGTATATATACATACACAGACACACAGATACAAACTGTATACCACATACAGACACACAAACGCACACCATAGACACACACATACACAGACACCCACTGTACACACACATACATACAGACACACAGACATACATATCCATACACACAGACACACACCACACATACAGACACGTATATAGACAGACATACACATATACACATAGATACACACAGACACACATATACACCACACATACAGACACACAGAGACAGACACACACACACCATACACACACATACAAACACACAGATGCACACACACAGACACACATATGCATATACATACACACACATTCACACACATATACAGATACACACACACACACACACACACAGAGGCATTATTATTCCTGGAGATACCCACGCAGCTTTAGGACAGACAGGGACACAGTCACATCTAATGTGACTGAAATACCCAGGGCCAACGCAATTCTGTCAGGCAGCTCTAGTTCTGGCCATGTGTTCCCTGCCCTGTTGGCTCAGTGCTCATATGCCTCTTCTACTTGTGTGACTCAGGAGCCTCATGCTGAAAACATAAGCCTTTAAAATTGCTTCACAATGCACCTGCAGCCTTCGCTAATCCCCAGGTGTGAATACAACACACACCTGCTCAATATTCCCTTGGCATTTGTGCTAACTGTAGGGAAATCACATGGAGTGCTTCTGGCAGTGGTGAAGAGTTTGTAGAAAGAGGAGGTATCAAACAGGGTTCAAGCCTGTTGTTGACCAGCATTTCACGCCTTACACCAGTAATTCCCTTGTTTCTAGAGTGGGTGAGGGGTGGGATATGAAGCTATCTGAACTGAGCAGACTTCCTCCTTATCATTCCCATGACCCTTTGACCCTGCACTGAACTGCCAGCAGGTCATCTCCTGTCTCTTCAGCTCTACTCCTGCAAGGCAAGATCTGAGCTCAGCTCATTACCTTGGAGCAAAGTGGTTGTATACAGGAGGTACTCAATGCTGAATTGTTAGCTCATTTTGTATTTGTTTTAACAAAATACCCCAGATCAGGTGACACAGAGAGGTGTATTTTGTTCAAATTCTAGTGGCTGGAGAGTCTGATATTTTTGCACAACTGTGCTCTTTCATTTTGACTCTGTAGAAATACAAAGGGACATCTACTTGTTTTTTGATTATAAAAAGATGAAGGAGTGAAACTCAGTGTTCCACCCACCATCCCACAGTTACCACTGGGTGTGCGCTGCTCTTTGGAACCTTCTGAGACCATGCCTTACCACTGAGGAGCCAAGAGTGGGACACAAAGGCTAATTTGTTTCCTTTGGGGACTTCTGTTAATTGTAAGAGAATCTAAAAATACAGTTGGTGTACTTGATATGTAAAATGCCTTGTTTAGAAACTTAGGCTGGAGAAAGAATGCAATTAAACTGTCAAAATCTAATTCTTTCTTCCCTTTAATTTAAAGAAGCTCATTCCCATTTACTTTGCATGGGCTTACAGTTAAAAGTGAAGAATGTTACCAGAAAAAAACAGTAGTTACAAAATGAAGATGCAAGCCTCTGAGTGCCAGAGATAGCTTAAGAATGGCCACATTCAAATTCCCATGACTTAGTGAAATGCTCCTGTCACTCATGGTGGTACAGGCATGTGATCTCAGCACTGGAGAGGTTTGGGCAAGAGGACCATGAGTTCAAGGCCAGCCAGCTTCAGCTACCGGAAGTTGGAAGCAGGCCTGAGCTTCAAGAGACCCTTTCTCCGAAGTCAAGCAAGGAGGGGCCAGAGAGATGATTCAGTGGGTAAGAGTGCTTTCTACACAAAGGTAAGAATTTGAGTTCAAATCTCAGTGCCTACATAAAAAGCAGGGCACATACTGAAGAGAGTAAAGGCAACAGGATCTCTGGGACTTGCTGGTCACCGGAGAGAAGACACTGTCTCAAAGGAATAAGACAGAATGTAATAAAGCAGGACATTCAGTGTCTACCCCACATGCACAGGCAAGTTCAAACACCACACACACATACACACACACACACACACACACACACACACACACACACACATACACACCCCAATGAGTGGGTAAATACAACACAGTGTTTGGATATGAGTTCAAATTCCCAGAACCCACAGGGATAAAAACAAGAACTAGTTGCACATGCCTGTGATTTTAGCACTCCTATGAAGAGATGGATGGTAGAGACAGAAACCACAGAAGCTCACAGGCCAGGCATGTTATACTTATTATAAAATGAGAGCCACTGCCTTAATAAGATAGAAGGTGAATCCTGACACCCTAGCATGTCCTCTGACCACCACATCTGTTCCACAGAACATAGGTGTCTGAAATCACATACATGAATATGCACACACACACACACAAAGATTTCAAGAAAGCAAAAATTAGTCAAATAAAAAGAAACAATATCCTCCTTAGACGCAGGAGGCACAGAGCTTACCAGGCTGGGCCCGGTGGGTCAGTTTGATTTAAGACATTTGCTCTGGGTGGTAGCACCAAGTCCAGAGTGACCGAGACAGAGAGACAGAGGCAGATAGAGAGACTATAGGTTTCTATTGTGGCAACTGGCCTCTTCAGAATTATATCCTATGCTGTTAAGTTCAGAGAAGCCAGCTCTCAAGAAGCTCTTTCAGGGTGCAATGCACCCCACCCTGAACCTGTGCTGGGTGACTGTGCAAATGTCATGTGTTCTGGAAGTGTGCACCAACAGTGACTTGGGCACTGGGCAGGCTTCCTCAGAGCTGAAAAGAGACACCAGTCAGGGCAACTGATATTTTGAGATTGTGTCATGTTGTGAGCATTTAGGGAGAGGTAGAAAAGACTGTGTGTGGCCCCCAGAAAGTTCCAGAAATGTGCCAGGATGAGGCAGGAAGCCATAATTCAATTCAGTAAGAAGTTAACTGCCTCCTATGCCTGGGGTATAGTCACAGCCCAAGCTAGTATTCCAGATACAGCTACCAAATGGAGGGGATGGGATAAAGGCAAATAGATTAATTCTCAATTCAGACAAAACACAGGATAGGGAGAGAGAACCAAGCTCCTCTGTTGGTAGAGATGAGACTTGAGAGGGCCGGCATCGAGGGAGCCGCACATAAAGGTCAAACTGGATCTTCTCCGTTGTCTTTTTTGCCTTATATTGCTTTTTAAAACGCAGTGGATGCCTTGGGAGAACACACTTATATGTTCTTCCTGTTTTAAACCCATAACCTGAGTCCAGTGCCCAGGAAACAACAGACAAACCCAAATCAAGGCTCATTTTGGCAAACAAGTCATAGAATCTTCCAAATTTATCAAGGTTAAGGGCCGTGGATGGTGAGGCACTCCCTCTAGGCGCCTGCCACTCAACTACAAAAGATTTCCAGTGTTTGCAGTTTACTGTCTAATGGAGAAGAGGCAGGGGCTAACAGAACTAATGCAGTAAAAATGCACCCAATTTGTAAAACTGGGTGTGGGCTTATGTCTTAGTGGCTGATATTTAAAGTTTGAAATTATAACCAAATAAGTGACAACCCTATAAGAAATCTGTTTAATGTTGAAGATTTAACCCTATGAGAAACCCATTTAATGTTGGAGATTTAACCCTATAGGACCCCATTTAATGTTGGAGATTTTTGGAAAAGCAGGTGGCAGCTCAAATGAAATGAAAGCACCCAGTCTCACCCATGTCCTTTGGAACTATCCACTTGCAGAGAGTATGGCTTCCCTAGTCTTCCCATGCATTTCACACTGACTTGGAGGGCATCCCATTCTCCCTGGATCCTCATGGCACCTTGGTATCGTTTTGTTGAAGCAGGGTCTCACATGGTAGCACAGGCTGGCCTGGACACAATGGTATACTTGGATTGCTACTGTTCTGTAGGTGAGAACTGTCCAAAGGCCTGACCTGCTTCCTCATGTGCTTAGTCTGGCTACACCAGGGATCAGAATCCTGAGATGGGAGTGTATGTGTAGTGTTGGTAGCAGCCGCTGCCTGAGATCACCAGAACAGCCCATGGCTGGTCAAGTTCTTACAGTCTACAGCCTCGAGTGGTTCACACTAACCATGGAGGTCTCTTTGAGTCTCTGCCTTTCTTTAAATGTGAACATGTCTAAGTTGCTGGTACCTCAGTGCCTCTTAGCTCCATCATTAAAACAGTGTCTCCTGACACTAATTGGTATCTTAGCTTTTCTGTTCTTGACTTTAGGTGTCCTCAAATGGATGTTTAACAGCGACTCTGGCCTCTTCCAACCAGATGCCAGCTGCAGTCCCACACATTTGTGACAACCAAAAACGTCTCCAGTTTTTGGCAATTATTCCCTGTGTGAATGGGTACTATCCACATTGGAGACACATTGTTCTCAGAGTGGATATGAGAAAGGGGACAGACACCTCTCCCCTGCCTCCTCCTCACAACCAAATGAGTAGCACTGGCCAACAGAAAAATAAATGGAGTGTTTAGATCCCCAGACTAGAGCTGAACATTTGACTTAGCTTCCTTAAAGGCCCAGAGGAGGCAGTGTCAATGTTCACGGTCCCTACCCCTTAGGACCCTAACTGCCAGTTGATATGCAGTGACTATCCCAGGGATTGTGTAAGGTTACTATGTACCATTTAGTAGGGATATATTCCTTATTGGATTCAGACAAATACCTCTGTCCCCAATTCTGTAAAGACAGCAGCATGAGGCTAGGGAGATAGTTTATCAGGCCCAAAGTCTGGATTTCCTATGTGGAATGTTCTTGTAACTCTAGATCTAGAGGAGCAGAAACAGGAGGATCCCCAGGGGTTGGTGGACAGCCAATATAACCAAATCTGTGAGCTTCGTGTTCAGTGAGAGACCTTTTCCAAAACACAAGGTGGTGATTGAAGAAGACACCTGACTTCAGCCTCTAGCATCCACAAGAGTATACATGAACAAGTGTACCTGTATTCGTGTCCCCCCATGTTAGGTACCCCCACACACACACACACACAGCTCACATGCCCTCTCTATACACAATAAATAAATAAATATTCCAGCAGCACAATGAAATCAAACCACACTGGTCTGAGTTCAGACTGGGCCAATTCCATAGCAACAGGAAGCAGGTTAGAAGGACAGCCCCATTTGCACACACTGGTGACCATGTAGCACTCTGTTGGACTCTGGACATAGGCCATCCCATTCAGTGCCTGCAGCAGCCCTGTGAGCTTGGCCTCTCAAAACCACATGGTCAAATCAGTGTTCAACACGTGACAGTCTGCCTATTATTCTCATATCCTGACTCCTATGTCCTACGATTCTCAAAGGACCCGGGGAAGGTAAAACACTGAGATATGACACCCCAACTGGGAAATGGCAACAGGAGGGGAGCCCTCAACACAGCTGACCAGGGCTGGTGTTAATAAACACTGGTAAATGTAAGATTTGGGGGTTAGAGTGTTTTACATCAACCAAGCATCACAATGCAGGAGTGCCTGGCCACCACAAGTCCAGTTTCAACCATGAGTATGATTTGTGGAGGTTAGGAAACAAGTGGTACCACAGTCAGGGGCAATCTGAGGTTGATTCTGTTTGCAAGGTCTGTGTATTGTAAAGGTTGCTTCAGCCATTTATTTAACAGGAGGCTGAGAATACCGTACTCAGAGTGCAATAAACCCTTAAGGACATCCTGTCAGAGAAATGAGCATCATATCATTGTGAAATGGTATCTTTGTCTCTCGTGCTTAATGGCAATGACTACCTTTGCACTAAAGTATGCGTCATCAATAGACATTTAGTGACTTCATTCTCCAACCATGTTCTGTGGGTGTCAGGGTCACATTGAGACACTAGGGTTCCTGGGGGAATGGCCGTTCATTCTCACTTGTGAACCTTGGCTGTCCCTTGTGGTCACTGGCTATTTTCTTTCAACCAAGAAGTGAAAAATTGTTAATGTTTTATTTTATTCTGTATTGATAATACCTATGCAATAATGCATTAATGTTAACATGCGTTGACAACATACATGACTGGGTTGTGTAATACTTCTACTTCTATATATGACATGCACTGATCAAACCAAACCTCCCTTATCCACCCTCCCCTGGATCACTTTTCCCAAACTCTACCAATCACTCTTATGCTATATTCCTGCAGAACTGCTAAGAAGCATTTCGAGAGTCAGACATGGTAAATCAGATCAGGAGAATCGCAATTTCCAGGTCCACCACTGCTATAGAACAAGGCCCTGTCTCAAATAACAAATTATTCTGTGACAATGTCAAGTAGCAAGTTTGGGTTCCTGGCTGAATGCCTATTGCCTTGGATGGTTTGGGGCCATGGTACCAGCAAGTCGAGGTTGTGCAGCATTCTGGCACTGACTCTTACATCTCTGTGGCCTTGAGTGTTGACTCCTTTATCTAAAATGGGGGCATCAAGGTGCTGACTCCGCCTGTGCTTTGAGATCAAGGTGTACGTCAGAGGCTTCCGGCGCAGGGCCAGCACGTGAGCAGGTACGGAGGAGATTTTTTGTTGTTCCTGATTATCATTGTCACCTGTACTCCTCAACTGCTAAAGCCATGGCATGACAACCACAATGTCCTCGAGATGAGAAATCCTTTGCTGTCTGTGTTTTGGGGACTCGATCTCATACATATGCTGGCACACACACCCATCCTGCTTTCCTGGCTTCTCAGCCACACTGAGAAGCATAGCTCAGATTTCCCTTTCTTGCTTCCCATGTGTCTGCTCCCAGTTGGCATGTCATTACCACTGATCCTTCAGCTGATCCTGGCCAAGTTCTTGCCTCTCCTTTCTGCCTCCTCCCTCCTTGCTGCCCCGTGCTAGCTCTCAGCAGCCCATAATCCTCTGCTCACACTTCATCCATCTACTACCTCCTCACAAGCGGCGCATTCTCTACCTGCCTTCCAGAGCTCATTCTTCCCTGTAGTCTACAGTGTCTTCTCACCCAGTCCATCATGTCAAACTGGCTTCAGAGCCTTTCCTTTGTGTACCCTGCAGGGTACTGGGGTCCCGCTCCCTGGGCTCAGTTGACAGGATGGCTTTACTAGTGGAAGTCCACTATGTGGGTCCAGCCAGACCAACCTAAAGGTTTAAAGGGCCAGCTTAATACTTTAATTAAAAAAAAAATCACTTAGCACATCCTGAGACTTTATTATGTGCTTGTAGATCACCTGTTCTCTCTCACCAAGTGTTTGGCAGATGCTACCATTGCCTCTGTTCTTCTTCTTTTTTTTTTTTTAATTGATGGTGGGAAGGCTCACAAAGGCCAAGACCCTTGCCAAGGATGGAGAATTAGTGATAAGGGATAGTAAGTGATCAGAGATAAGGAGGTATGTCCAGCTCCAGGTCCTTGCTCTTAACCCCAGGGTGAGAAAGAGAAGACAAGGCCTTGGGTCTCACTGTTCCCTGGAAACAGCCATTCAGAGGAGGAGGGCAAGACAGGAGATGACTCTCACAGCTGCCTCTCATGGATGCCCTCCAAGACATCCATCTCCAGCCTCAGCTAAATCTGTCCTCTACCTGCCTCCCTTCCCTTCCCAACAAGGTTCCCATAACAAAAGCCAGAAACCTACACAATGAGCTAACCCACCAGGGAAGGTGTTAGCTACCTGGAAACAGCTCAATCCCTCCTCACCCCCAGGCCTAAGCTGTCATTTAGCATGTGTTCCCCATTCCCTCCCATCCTTAAAAGTGTCAGCCAGGAATCTGTTCTTGGGAATTCCCCCAGGGTGGGGCCGTCACATGTGTCACCCAATGGACTGTTTCCTCTTCCAGTTCCCAAAGCACAGAGCTGGTAGCAGCTTCTCCCCAGGGCAGGGTGGCTGCTGAACAGGAGGTAGGTGGCTCTTTCTCCTTACCTGAGAACCAAAACTGAAACAATACAGGGTTGTGAGGTGGGTAAGGTGGTTGATGTCCAGAATTGTGAGCCGAGGGACTTGTGTATCCTGAGTTAGACTTTCTGGGGGAATAGGCCATGCAGGGTGAGATTTCCTGGAGACAAGGTGGTTTCATCTCTGAGTAATGCCAACAACCAAGACCTCTGATTAGCTTTTCTCGCTTTGTTAGTTCACCCTGAAGAAACTGAGAGATAAAATGTAAAGATTTTTGCAAGGTCAGAAAGGCACAGGTCGAAGAGCAGAAGCCAAACCTAGCTTGGTCAGACACAAACGCTACATTTCACATCTCTGGGGAGTCGGGGTTTGGGGGAGGGACAAACAAGCCAATACTGAAGGAGACATTGGTGTTAGCTATGGTCACTCCTGCTCTGGCTCTCACATGATGTCCTCACCACAAAGGTGTACTAAGTGGTGCTGGCAACAAAATGACAGTCATTGCCTCTGGACGGGTGCCATCTTTGATCTTGCTCTATCTTTGCACTACCAAGGAGTAGGTGAGGCATGGCAAAGTGAAAACACGCTGGATTGCCCTTTCCTGATCGTGAATGGGAAAGGAGGTGGCAGAAGCACCATTAGCTTTGGGGTCAGAGGAGAGAGTTCACTGGCGTATGGCAAGGTATCAGGGAAGCAGAGGTCACAAGATGGTGAATTTGGGACTGTTCATTTCAGGGGCTCCTTGTGGTTTGTGGACACTGGTTTCTAGTCATACCTTGGAGGCCCCTTGTCTGGAGAAACACGATGGCCAATGATTTCAAACATAAGTCTTTGTTTTAACAACTCTCCCTGAAGCATCCCAGGGTTGTTATAATTTCTATGGGAAGATTGAGTAGGTCCTACGACCCCTAGATGTGTGAAGTCTCAGTTTTCACATCTGCAAAATGGGGCAACTGCCTGCTTCTAGAACATGGTGATTTCTGGTTCAGTCATATATTACCACCATGACTCAGCATTATCCTTTTTTTGACCAGAGTATTAGCAGGAACAAGAGTATAAGATTACTATAGAAAGAATGCCCTAGTAGCTGTTATTAATCTTCAATCATCTGGTGTCTGGATCTCCCTTCTCAGTCCCTCAGAGTCACAGGGCAGATCACCAGCTAGATCTATATAAGGCCTTGTATGAGGAGGCAGAGTTGAGAGGGAGGGAGCCCAGGGTGGAAGTGGCTTAGCTAGTTTCTCAGACAACAAAGATTTTCTTAGAAAACTACATCATCTTCAATATATCTAATTTCAGCTCTAATAGTCACTGGGTAACCCGGGTACTTTGTACCACTATGTCTGCTGTGGACCTAAATGAAGGACCTGTTGATTTCTATCATGGTACGACATGCATTGAAAGCATTTACCATGGAGGCTTCCATGTGCCGGCCCTTCCTAGGTCTTCCTTTTTTGCTTTTCTCTTCTACCTAGATGTCTGTTCCCATTTCCCATCCTGGAGGGTCTCTGAGGATCCTCCGTGGACTATCTGGGCCTTACACTCAGCTGCAAACACAATGTCTGCTGATCTGAGGCATCTCTTCTGGCTGACCATCTGACTAGGGAAAGAAAACCATGAAGCATCCATAGACCATTGTTGGGCAAGAGTTCCCAGACCCAAAAGTGGACATGGAAAGTAAGCAGAGGTTGCTTCTTGGGTAGAGCAACTCTCCCTCTAGTCACCACCAGAGAGAAAATCTGAGTCTGTACCATCCTTGAGCTCCTGTTCCACACAAGTATGTGTGTACAGAACCTGTAGGGATGTGAGACTGTCAAGCATGCGCAGTAAGACCACCGAGCATGCGCAGTAAGAAAGATCACTGAGCATGCGCAGTTTCATCATGCTGGCTGTGCTCTGGTCCCAGGACCTCGTACAAGTGTTGACCATCTTCAGCCTCAGCCATTCAGTAGATGCATTTCTGGTGTCTGATGTGTGCTGAACCCTGGGTACTGAAAGCAAAGTAGGGACTAACAGACATAAATATTGCCCCAGTAGAGTGTTATAGCTAGCAAAATGAAACAGGCAAGGACAACAACAAAATATCCAAGTATGTAAATGTGTAACTATATAATTAGAGGAAAGAATAAATGCTGCAAAGGAAATAGCCACGGTATGAAGCAGAACATAACTGAAGAGGCACCCACTGATATCACCAAGGGAGGCAGTTAAATAAGGTGACATGCGGACACTTTGACAAGTCTGTGTTTAAGACTTAAGCCAAGTGATGGAAAAAGGGATGAAGGGGGTGGTAAGTGGGATACAAGGTGAAGTGCTGCAAGGCTGAGAGGCAGGGCCAGATGTAGGAGGAGAGAGGACTAGAAGTCAAAAGGGCAGGGACCACGTGTCACTCAGAAGCCAGGGTGAAGGGTTTGCTTGTGTTCCGGTTACATTACACGTAAAATATATGAGTGCATCCATGTAAAAGGTCACCTGCAGGTTCGTATGTTTGAAGCTGGTGGTGCTATTTTGGGATGTTGTGAAACTTTTAGGAAGGGGAGGCCAACTGGGGGGGGGGGGGTCATACATCAACAAAGGGCCAGCCTTTAGGGTTATAGTTCTGCCTCATTCCCGCCCATTGTCTGCTTGTGGACGGCTGATAAATCATGAGCAACCTGCTCATTCCCAAGTTTGGGTCTTCACTTCCCTAAAACCAGGAGCTCAAATAAATTCTTCCTTTCCTGAGTCTGCTTACCAGATCACGATATTAAAAATCATAAGTAACAAAGTTTGTCACCCCAAGCACAGGGTGTCCATGTGTCAACAAACAAACACTGTGCTTTTATAGGCAATGGGAACTGACTTAACCCTTGAGGTGGCTCTTCAGAACATTTCTGGTAAATGTGGGTAATGCTGAAGCCACTGGACCAGGTCTTGGTAGAATATCATTAAAACACCTGATAATAGCATAAGAGTATCACCTCGCCCACTACAGGACAGGAGCTTGGCCCTCTGGGCTGCCCTACTTGGACAATGATTTCAGATAAAATTCCTGGGTATGCCTGTCAATGAAACCCCTGAACACCACTTTCTGTGGGCTACAGGAACCCTTGTAAGGCAGCATAGCTTTGTAGAAAATGACCTCATTTTCCTCAGAGAGACCTGGAAACCTTGGTTTTGAATGCCCTCCATCTTAGAATGGACTGTCTTCCCACAGGCTCTGTGGCATTCACATAAGGTCATACATGGTAGGTGCCAAACACATAGTAGGCCCCTAATAAGTAGCTGCTACCCACCTCTTTCCTTTGTCCGTAGAAAATAGATTTTCTTAGAGGGGAGGGGGAAAGGCCCCATGTAATTAGCATTAGCTCTTTCCAACTTACATACAGTCGGTCATTCTGGAAACACCCACTCAGCTCTAACACTGCCCTAATTACAAATCACAGCTTTGAATTCATTAGTCCAGAGTCCCCAAGGGCCCCCACAAAGGTGTGTTCTACCGGCTCATTCGAGGCCCTCTGTGTTTGGCAGACCTCCTTTGTCATCCCGGTGCTGGGGGACAGGCCTGACAGGTGTTTTACAGCTCAGCTGGGTCATATCACGTTCTTATTGAAAATGCTTAAATTTCAGAAAACACCCTTGGTTTCACACTAGAGGCAAATCCACTGGAGGCAAAACTGGCAAAACTTAACTTGATAGGATAAAATGTATCTTTCTTTGACATTAGTTCAGTCGGAGAGATTTAAATGTTTAATGATTTAAAAAATATACACACACTCTCACACACACTAATATATTTTACACATGGGAAAATCCTCTTTTAGGGTGGGCTCCTTGGGTAGACTTTCTTTACCAGGCTGAATTTTGAAGTCTAAGATATATACTGAAATTATCCAATGCTTAGCATCAAAAAATTACTGTGGTGTTTTTGTTAAATGTTTCTTTATAATAGAAAAATAATTACCTGTGGAAATTGTTTGGTGTGTGTATTAGTGTGTACATTCTTGTGTGTATGTGGTTGATGTTAGGTGTCTTATCCGATATTACTTTTTGAGACAGAGTGTGCTTGTCAATGGAACTCCTAAACAGCCCTTTCTATGGTCTACAGGGTTCCTGTGAGAAATGTGGGCCACCAATTTGGCTAGATCAGCTGGCTAATGAACCCCAGGGACACCCCTGTCTCCATTTCCCCAGTGATAGGTTTATAGGTGCATGCTGCTAGACCCAGATCTTTTAAAAATAGATATGGGTGATAAGAATTGCGAACTGAACCCAGGTGCTCCTGCTTGTCTGGCACTTTACTGACTGAGCCATCTCCCCTAGTCCAAACATTATTTTCTAAATGTAAAGTATATAATGAACTTGAATGCTTTTATACCTGGTCTAGCCTGGTCCATTTAAATATGTTTATTTTACTTACAATATTTAAATTTTATAAGCACAATTTCTTTATTCAATAATGAGGCCCTAAAGAGACTTTTACAGCCCTTATGGGTACTGTTCAGTAGTTTTCCATCTGGTGAAGTTTGAATCAGAAAGTTCCCTATAGTTACTAGAGGAGCTGAAACATTAAGGAAGCCTTACAGGGTGCAGGCCTTCCATCCTGGATTCCCTAGAGAGAGGCATTGGCCTCTCTCTCCCTTCATAGTGACCAGGAACCTCAGAAGTGGAACACTCTGGACACCTCATTCCAGAGTCAACTTGGAACTTTAGTGCTAGGAGTGCTGAGTGCCTATTGTATCTGAAATTTAGACTGCTCTTCTCTTAAGCCCAGACAATGAGATTCAACTTTGAGTCCTGGCTCAGGAATGAAATGGGTTTGTGTCTGTCAACCTCATCTGCTTGCCTGCAAATGGGCTAGTGAGCCTGCCCCAGCAACATGCAGAGTAAAACAAAGGAAGGCAAAACTGGGAGACAGAAAGAGACAGACAGACAGACAGACACACATACACATACACACACACATACACACGGGGGGGGGGATAAGAGGAAGAGAGAGGGGGAGGGGAGGAGGGAGGAAGGGAATAAAAGGGAGACAGAGGGAGGGAGGGAGAGGAGAGAGAGAAGACAGGGTAAAATCAATGGGCTAAATTGTGGAGTAGAAGAATATGCATAGTCTCATGTATCAAAAAAGATATTAATGAAAAATCTGGTAGAATCTATATAAAACATGAGGTTGTATTAGCATCAACACAAACTACAGCTCTTAAAACATTCTAGACTTTCTGGTTAGGAACCATGAGGCTGTATTAGCATCAACACAAACCACAGCTCTTAGAACATTCTAGACTTTCTGATTAGGAATGTTCTTGTTTTAAACACATGTGCCATGATACATAAGTTGGTAGCTCAGGTGGACGCTGAAACTCAGGACGAGGACACAAGAAGTCTATGTTCTTTGTGATGTTTCTGAAAATCTATGATTATGTGAAGTTAGAACAAGAATTCCAAATTCCAAACACACTAATCACTATTTTTTTTTTTTTTTTTTTTTTTTTTGGTTGTGAAAGCAAATGTGGAAACCATTCTTTTATTTCTTGGTAATTCACAAAAGGTTACAGTTCCTGCCAACTTTATTTACCAGGAAGTCACAGTGGCTTTGAACAAGAAGGGATGGGCATGTGGCTAGGCCCAATCTTTTTGTGTTCCAGGGGAAGAAATAGAAACCCATTAGAAAACAAAACAAAACCAACCCCCCACCCAAATAAACAAACAAAAACAACAACCAGGAATAGGAACAATAGCAGCTAAGGTCAAATTCTAGTGCCTCATTTTTATAAAAGTAACATTATGTAACACCTACTGTGTGCAGGTCCTGTCCTCCACATTTTGCTTCTAAGTATCACCTAGATAGCAACCATCTGAAGTATACGAAGACCAGAGAGGGTAAGTGGCATGCTCAGGATTACACAGCTGGCAAGTTGCAAGGTGGGGGCTTTGAAGGGGCACCTTCTATGCAACAGTTAAGGCTGTTCTTTCCAGCCTTACAACTGGTTCTTTAACTTGTTGAATATTTTGTAGCCACTCCGCCAGGTCAGTGCTGTTTTCCCAAATGTGGGGCTCCAGGTTGGTAGAATTATCCTGCCATGGCACTGACAGATGGTATGGTGGTTTGAATGATAAATGTCTCCCATGGCCTCTGGAGTTTCAGAAAAGCGTGGGTTTCTGCCATCAGCCTTTCTATACCAGTGCAAGAGGCCAGCAGGAGCAGCCTGGAAGAGCAGCCTGTTCATTCCTGACAGAGCAAAAGCTCACAGTTCCCCTAGCTGTCTGCACAGCTTCTTTTATTTCATGCACAAAAATGGTATCTTCTCCCCATAATTCCTTCTAACTCAGGAGCAGACCCAAGGCTTTAAACCTCCTCAGGACATAAGATGACAACCAAGTCCACTTTACAAATTTTAAAATGCTTCCAGTACCTAGCGAATGGTAACTGAATCAGTAAGATGTTAATGTATGGCAATATTAGCTGAGGCTGATGTCTGTTGTGTTGGCCAAGCTCTCCCTGTCCACAACCAAGATGGTCTGAAAAGCATGCTATGCATTTAGACATATCTGAGGGAAAACATGAAGCAATCATCTGTTTGTAACCCTCTTCCATATGTGGTCACAAATGGAACACATTGAGAGGTCATGAGAAATCAGGAGATTTAGTGAACAGGGCACAATACGGCTTTGTAGCCTGCTTTATTTTCTCATGACAATGTAAAATATAGATTGAGATGAACTAAAATCCCTCATATTTGGTTTTATTGCTCAAATTCATAAATTCTCTGTATTCATTAGAAAGTGATGGACTCTCTGCACCCACTTGAAAAGATAGCATCCCGAGGGATAGATATGAGAATATTAAAAGAAAGAGAGAGAGAGAGAGCGATGCTGATCAAAGAAATATTGCCTCTTTCCTCCTTTCATTGAGCAGATGTGCAATGTGTCCCGAGAAAGAAATAGAAAAATTCCTGAGTGATTTATGAGATGAACCAAGTTTTCATGGAAGTTATTGCATGCCTGATAGCATGGGAGGGGGGTTATTAGTTCCTAGTTGAAAATGACCAGAGAGGGTCTCATTCACTTCATCAATAAGGCACTTTTATAGGTTGTCAGGAAGGCAACACCAGGCAGCCACGGCATGCTGTCTTGGAATCATTTCTCTATTAGATGTTGCTTGTCTTTATCATCAAGACTTCTGGCTATTTAAAAAAGAAAGAAAAAAAGAAAGAGAGAGAGAGAGAGAGGGAGAGAGAAAGAAAGAAAGACCGACCTAGTGCATGAGAGATGATGCTTGTTCCATGCCAGTGTCTGGGAGTAGTTTATCAAACCTTATAGTCTTGCTCAAACAGGCACCACACAGACCCTAATTGCTACCAAAAAAAGAAATGATAACCCCCACTACATATATACACACATACATTTTTTTAGACTGAAGCTGAATTTTGCATTTTTAAAGAAAGATCCTGAGTACTATGCAGTGAGCTCCAGTCATCCCAGTGATACAATAACTGTGGGAGGGAAAATCTCCGTATAGGATTTCCAGTAGACTTCCTACTATCCTTCTGTGGATGATGTCATTCTATACATAAAGGAAAAATTTAGTATGTACTTGAAATTTTAAAAGGACATAAAAAGTTTATGTCTGTATCTGTGATCTCAGGGAAGGGGGCAGACTGAAGAAGCTCTGGGATACAGGCACTGAAACCATGGCACAGTCTTAGACAGTCTTTGAGGAGTGAGAACAAGGTTACCAACGGAAACTTGTTGTTCTAAAATCTTGTAACTCTGTAATGTCTTAAGGTTACAAATGGAAACTTCTTGTCTAAAATCTTGTTCTTCTATAATGTTTTTCTGGGCTGTTACAATACTAAGAATGCTAATAATGATTATGTTCCTTATATGTGTTTTTTCACCCTTTATATGGCCCTTTCATTATGGGTGCTGAGAAAATTGGCTTGCCTGTGAGCATGTCCTTCTAGTTTCTTCTCCTGGAGGTATCCCAGCAGCCTACAGAAAAATCTCCTTGCAGAGTATCTGCTATAGAAGGACTGGGGTGTGGATAACAGTCTAACAAAGTGCCCATGCACAAATTCACATTAAAAAAAAATGATGTTACTTTAGTATAAAATTATATTATTTATTATATACTGTATGCTACATATATTTTATTGATTACATTGAGACTGTAGATTAGACCATATATTATATGATGTCCTTTCCCTTGTGGGTAAAAAATAAGCAGCTTAATAATAGATGGAAGCAATCTAAAGCTCTCTCTCTCTCTTGAGAAGGGTTTTTAAAACAAATCTTGTTTTGTTGGACTCTGAAAGGAAAGAGCTAAGGATTTTGAGAATTGGGATTCCTTTGTATGTGAAATTGAAAGTCCAAACTCTTCTTCCTTTAAAAAGGCAAGCTCACCACTGACATTCAGACACAACCTCTTGGCCACCTCTGTGATGTGATTTGCACTTATAGCTTTAAACTCTGGCTTAGACTTTAGTCTCTCATACATCTCCATGGTGCTGTGAAAGCCAGAATTCCGAGTTGCATAGTGTCGCTAGCATCGAGGGCATTGTAATATTTTCCAAGACTCAGCTGGAAATTTCCCAAGATTGAGATGAGGAAATGATTACAGTCAAATTCACTTGTCTCTGGTTTCAGCACCCTGAATTACAGTGTGTACAAGAGGTACGAGGGGTCCAGGGATGTCCTTCCCAAGACCTGCTTCAGCACAGGTGGATGGGTGATATCCTTGCTATATTTTATTTCAGTCTCTGATCCTTCCCCATTTGCATGCCTCCCTGGACAGATGTTTATCTGAGAAAATCAGCTGTGGAGAAGATTTCCAAATCACCCATCAGCAGGGTCGGGGACAAGATACTGGTTCCTTTCCAGCCCTTTAGAAGAACAAAGTGTTGAAAGTTAAGGTTACTGATACAGAAACATGACACACCTGCCTTCAGTTTTTGAGGCTACACTGTGGATAAAGACGTCATTGTATCTGTCTTATGACATCACTGAAGACTCACCAAACTAAAAAGAACCAGAAATCTTAAGAAAATAATAATAATAATAATAATAATAATAATAATAATAATAATAATAAAAGCCATGCCAGTCAGCCTAGAATTGGCTAATTGGTGCCTGTCCCATGACAGCCCGTGTCCAGGCTCACCACTATGAACAGCACACAGTAGGCTCTAGTCTTGGATTTGAGGAGTTAAATTGCCAGGCTCCAGATTTGTTTGTAGGTGGAAGAGTACAAAAGATTTCAAAATAACAAACAGTTAAATATTGCTAACAATATGTTAGCAGACAATTGTTTTAAAAATAATTCCATAGAACAAACAAGAACCATGAATAGTATTTTTATTGATAATATATATCGTACATAGAATTGTTTTTCTAAAGAGTATTTTACACATGTATATATTATTTTCATAGAGCTATGTATTAAGGCTACTTTCCCCCACATCTTCACAACAAAGTATGCAGGAAAAAAAAATCTTTTAGTAGCAAAAACTGTTTCAAGTTTTAATTTAACCTTTTCTTTTTTATTTATTTATTTATTTTTTTAAAAAGAAAACGATTTATGTAACCCAGGTTATCCTTGAACTCCTTGGGTAACTAAAAATGACTGAACTTTGAATTCTCCTGTCTCACCTACACTCATGGGAGTGTAACACCAGGCCTAATTTATGAGGAAAAAAAAAAAAAAATCTCTGGTCTCTGCAGACCCCTTTCTTTCTGAGCAGGCCTCACACCATAGATGGTGAGCACATCTCAACCGAGGGGCTGTTTTTTGAAACTTGCCAAAGAGCGACCAGGAGGGCACCAAGAAAAAGTAACATCAGTGACTTCTCTCTAGTGAATCAGGTTGGGGTGGGGGTGGGGAGGGAGGCTATTCTGTTTATTTTTATCCCCTCCCCTTGAAGGCTGGCTGAAAGTGAGCTTCCCCTCCCCCTCTCCCGGGGTCATTTTCAATTTGTTGTTTTGTTTAAATCAACCCTATTTGCACACAGGCTTAATGATGAGCCTGGAGTTCTTGAATACAAGATGTATTTAAGTCCCCAGTGCTGACACGATTACCTTTAGACTCTGGCCCTATGAACTTGGATTATTGAACTTGGGTTATTGAGCACTGTTTGTTATCACTGTCACAGGACTTAGCTGAAGAAGGTTAGTTAAGACCCAGAGAGCCCAGCCGAGGGAGATTGAACGCGCTCCTTGGTCGATGAAAGAATGGGTCCCACCTGTTCTCATTTCACGTCGGAAGATACAAAATGCTTCGGATCTCAGCATAAGAAATGATTTGTAGGCTGGGTTGAAAAGATGCAAACCTGGGTCTCGCTGTCACATCTCTGACCCTTTGAGCCAGGAATTCTGCTTTTAAGTCTAACTCTGCCAAGGAAGCAGTAAAATGCGTATGCAGAGACTGATACGCAGACCTGGTCATTTCAGCTTTGAACAGAGTAGCAAGCACCTGACCCACCGAGTGCTAGCTAAGCAAATTATGTTATCATATGTGATGCCATGAACCTAAAACCTCAAATGATATTTACCAGATAGAGGAGAATAACGGCTTATTGGGTAAAGTATGCAATTTTTTTTTAAGGTAAGGAGCAAGCCTGATTTTATAAGAAGCGACACAATCCTCTAGGCCTTTTGTAGTGTTTACACTGGGAAGAGGGAATATTCATTTTAGGCACGCTTTGTATTTTGCCAAAGCGAACAGCGGTAAATTGGGCGGACCACGGCATGGAGATAGCCATGGGGGCGGGGAGACTACTGCAGCGGAGAGTAGAAGGCTTTAGTGTGGATTGTTTTTTTTTAATAATTACACGCTATAGCCATATTTCTGAAATTCTTTACTACAAACACTTATTTCTTGGATAACTTAAAATCCCAAACCAATAGATGCCATTAAAAAAAAAAAATCTGGCAGATATATGAGCTGGTGTGATCCCGTTTTTTCTATCTGAAACATGGCCCCTCCATCAAGGGCACCAGTACAAATGTGTCTCCTGGCTCCACTGTTCTAGGACCTGTATATAGTTGTCAAAAGAAAGGCCCCTAACATGCCTTCACAGCTATATATTAATGCCACGTGTGCCCCCATAAGGTTGGGTGATTAACTGACACACAATAATTGTCTCTACTCCAAAGTAGACATTTATTTCCGTCCACACGTGAGTCTCTATTTCCCTAGCATTTATCACAACGGTGTTGTAAGGCTCGTCTCGGTGGGTTGTGTGTCTCATACCTCTCTTTTTAATGCAAGCTGACCTAAATGGCCCCAGTAAGAAATTAAATATAATTACCTATAGTCTTGCACAGGGCAAATGAGATCACACCGGCTCCCGAAGCAGAACAAGGTGCTTGGAGGCCTCTGGTCCTTCCTCTTCCCCGGAGTTAATTTCTTCCCTCCTGGAGAACGCCTACACACAGCCTCACAATGACCTGTTTAGTTGGCAGTGGAAAATTATGTCATTTGCAAGTAAGCTTTCAGCTGTGATATTTTATAATTGTTAAGATGAAAACCTGATAGTCCTCTCCCCCTTCACATAAACTGCAATCCATCTTTAAACCTGTGATAATTCCCAAAACCTGCCGCTTAATAAACTAACAAACCCCAGGCCTATGTGATTTTATGGGGAGTCAATCTTTGATCAGCCAAGCTGAAATGGGTCTGATAAGGGGACGCCCTTCCACTCCGGAGTCGCCACTCGAGTGGGTTATTGCTGTTTCCTCCAGTCCTCGAGTGCCAAATAAGCAGAAGTCTTCCCAAGCTCCTTATCTCTTCCACTTTCTTCTTGAGATCTCTGTCGCTTTAATCCGGCATGTCTGCTGCTGGTTAACAAGGAAATCCTATGTCAATTATCGCCAACAACTTCCTGCTGAGAAGCAGCAGGGAATCAAAGCGTTTGAGAGCCTTTTCACACCAGAGAGTGGTGCAGGGCCTAATTAAATGGCCCTCATATCCTGCAGCCTGGTGGAGGCCTCTAGATAGCTAATGAAAGATAGCCTCATTTGGCTAAGAAGTTTTGGAAGCCTGACGGCTGTCCACCGGGTTGCAGGTGTACCCTAAAGTGGAGCTGCTGCCCAGGACTCCTCTAGTTCTGCTGAATGTAGAGGGGGCTGTTGTTAGCACCGGACAGCTGGGCGAGGCAAGCTGTATGGTTGCAGCTTGCCGAAGTCAGTCCATGAGGCAGTAGGTCAAGGTAGATAGGGTTTAGATTTCAGGAAAATGCCCACTAGTCAGGCTTCAAAGAAGAAGTCCTCCCACCCAGGACTTATCAGCTAGCACAGTCTCATTTTTAAATATATGTTTTTGGGGAGTGTGGAGGAAGCTCAGGGGGCACAGTGCTTGCTTGGCATGCATGAGGCACGGGATCCGAGCTCAGGCACTGCATCAACCAGATGTACTTATTCCAGCCCTTAGGGGTAGACTAATATCCCTCAGGTATTAGGGATCAATTCAAAGGCAACCCCAGCTACAAGTTAGAGGCCAGTCCAGGCTACCTGACACCCTGTCTTCCTACCATACACACCCTCCAAATTCGGGGAGTAAATCAGGTTTGTTCTCTATTTTGTAAAGAATGGTATTTATGCCTTACATCATCTCATAGAAGAGGGGACATTTTAAACCACGACAGAAGGAAATAGTAATGACGTAATTTCAGAAGGAAAAGCCATGGCTTTAAATGGAATCAGCTTATGTCTATGAAACTCATTATGCTGTTCTTAGATCACATGGAGAGCTCCCCTGCTATGGTGCCGCCACTTCATGTCAAGAGATGGCAATTCTGAGTTTGATGTAAGAATAAGGGGCAGGTAGTGTTGTAGCAGTGGTTCCCCACATAGGCCACTCTTTAAAATTAACTGGAGGAGCCTTGATGACTCTCCCTGCACCACCTGAGGGGGTTGACTGATGTAATTTAGCATGCAGATATCAGAAGTTTCTAAATGGTTGTGCTCTCTCTCTCCCCCCTCCTCTCTCTCTCTCTCTCTCTCTCTCTCTCTCTCTCTCTCTTTCTCCTCCTTCTCTCTCTCTCTCCTCCTCCTCCTCCTTCTTCTCTCTCTCTCTCTCTCTCCCTCTCTCTCTCTCTCTCCTCCTTCTCTCTCTCTCTCTCCTCCTCCTCCTCCTCCTCCTCCTTCTTCTTCTTCTTCTTCTTCTTCTTCTTCTTCTTCTTCTCTCTCTCTCTCTCTCTCTCTCTCTCTCTCTCTCTCTCTCTCTCTCTCTCGTGTGTGTGTGTGTGTGTGTAGGACAGAGGACAATGACTATTCTTCCTTAGGCTTTGTCCACCTTGTTTTTGAGACAAGATCTCTCCTTGATCTGAAATAGCTAGCTAACAAGGATCAGGAGTCCACGTGGCCAACCTCACAAGCACTATGATTACAACCATACACCACCATGTCTGCCCTTTTTTAAAAGCCTGAGTTCTGGGGATTAAACTCAGGTCCTTATGTTTACAAGGCAAGCACCAACTAGCCTCAACTCCCAAATCACCGCTTTAATGCTCAGAAATGGATCCTTTCCAATGCCCAGGATGCATTTTTCTTCTAGGGATATTTTGCAAATACAGATTCTTATTCCATATATGCATCAGGGTGTGAGTATTTTTTTCCTGTCTAAGCAGCTCTCTGATGATGCTGTTGGTGGTGGTCCACAGACAACACTTGGGGAACCAAGGCTAAACGAATATTTCCACTACAAGATTTCTAGGCACTTGGCAGAAGTCCAGGGCTTTTCCTCTGACCTGCAAAGAGTTTCCAGCCTTATTTCACAGAGAGGGGTCAATTCTTTCAAGATCAGGCTAGGAGAATTGTCTCAGATATGACTGTTGTAGCTCTAAGACTGGCTACAAATTCTTAACCTCAAGGTAGCAACTGGTACATCTTGCTGTTTGTTTGCATTTATGTTCTTTAGTTACCTTGGTCATTCAGTGGTAGACCAGAAGGCTTAAATTTGGCATAGGGACCTAGGCAATGCTGGAGGGTATAGTAAAGCCAAGAATGTAATATGACCTAATTACCATTGCCTTTTATAATTGTTCCAACTTAGCCTCATTTTGTCTACTGGCCAGTCCTGAAGATAATACTATGGAGACAGAGACACAAGCAGGATGAAAAGCCCATCCTATTAGATGTAGGTAGCCTGGCTACGAAGAGACCTACTCACAGAGAAACATTCCCCCCAGTGAGGAAGAAGGAAGGCTTATAAGACTCCAAAAGCTAAGGATACTTACCTGGCTCAGAAAGTCAGAGTTCATAAGGACATGCTCAGAGGTCATATAAGCAGCGAACAATTGCTGGGTAGAGGAGACTCTTCAGGAGATCTGCCTGCAGTTTGAACAGGGAGTTTCAGGGAGACAGATTCATGCTGTGGTGGGATTTATGGTGATGCAGCTACCCAAGAGCCACAGCAGGCATGGACTGGAGACTCTGCTGAATCTATTTATTCTAGTGGCATTTCTCTTAGGCTTTCCACTTCACCTAAAGCTTCATAACTTGCTTCTCTTGCTTTTGTTCTCACTAAAGCTGTGATGTTGGGAAAACTCCTACTTTTCTATATACTTAGAGTCCTAATTTTATAATTGGGGTGATATTACCTGCTTAATTCAGAGTATTGTTTAAAGATAGAATGAGGCTTAGCAAGGAAGCTGGTACTGAACAAGCAATTTGAAAGGACTGTATCCGGTAGACAATTCTTTATTGTGTATGTGTGTGTATGCATATACAATACATATATAAATATGCATATACACACATATATGTATATATGCATATATGTATACATACACACACACACATATATATATTATATATATAATATAATATATATATAGTGTTTGTGTTAAAAGAGATCTCAGAGGTGATCTGGTCTATCTCACTTAATTTTATAAGAAAACTGAGGCCCCCAAAAGGCATGCAATTGGCACAAAGGGACAATCTTAGCTAGTAAAGGCCAGAAGACTTCCCCAGATCAAACAGTTCTGTATTCTCACACATATAAACTGTGTATGTTTGCAAGGTGCCTTTAGTCTTCTTGGGAACAAAACAGATTATCAGTGAATACATAGAGAGTTAATCTGATATTCCTTCAACTCTATGTTGTCTTTCTCTTAGATAGTATCCTTGGGAATGTACAATCCTGGTCTTTGATGTTCTCCACCACTTGTGGACCTGTAGCAGACATTACTGACCCACTAAGTACATTGCCCCTCTTGGTCCTCATACAGTCTCAACATACAAATTCCAAGAAGTCCCTACCAGCTGGCCAGTGTTGGTCCTGGTAATACAGAGCTTCCAGATGACACATAGTTGGTTCACCCTGACATTAGGAATTTTTCCCAGAATATCAGAGAGAATTGAGCCTATAACATCCCAGTGGTTGAAGATTTCTCCAGTTCAAACATCTGGGGACCCATAAATTTGTAACAGCAGAGGCTGTATCTGACATTTTTGCTCAAATCCTTTATCAGGTTTGTTAAAGAGCTGGGGCAGTTTTTAATGAGCCATAATATAACTTTGGATTTCTCAAAATAGAGGAGGAGAGCAACTCACAATGGTGGCTTTTTATGTATTCTAACTCTGACAGAACTGTTAACACTGCATAACCTGTGCCTAGAACACTTCCCTAAAATGGAACACACCATTTCCTTGAAGGTGAACCAGACTAGCTTCAAAATTGGAATCAAATTACAATTCCCTGTTTTCAAGCCAAAGATGACTTTAGAAGAATGCTCTCTCTCTCTCTCTCTCTCTCTCTCTCTCTCTCTCTCTCTCTCACACACACACACACACACACACACACACACACACACAGAGTAATTTGGTGTCTGGAATAGCTGCAGTTGCTGCACCTGGGATTTGAAATGTTTCAGGATCTTTGGGGAAGCTGATCGGCAACGACAGAGTTAAAAATCAAACCAATCAACCAACCATGGTGCCTACAGTAGATGGAAGAAGGCATGGAAGAGTCCACTGGAGGGAGTTGTGGAGCACGCTAAGCCAGAGCTTAAGCAACAAGAACATCAAAGAAAAATCGAAGTTCCCACTGGGGATCCATCATCCCCCATGGGGCAGACATCACGCAGGAGACAGCCTTCCACCCCAACGGAACCCTTTCACTGCTGTTGCTGAAGATATTGAGTTAATTTCTGAACAAACAACTGTCTTGCCTCTCATTTAACACCCCCTGCCCCTGAAGCTAATAACTGATATCAAGTTAATTTCATCTCCAACACAGAGTCTATCCAACACTGTGTGTCTAATACTACATGGATGGTCTCGTGCTACTATTCCTCTCAAGATGCTGTGAATACATTCTTTATATAGATTAGAATCCAAAGATCTTATAATAGCATTTAGAGTACTTCCCACGCTAGCTCTCAGCTCGCTTTATTACCACAAATGACACTGCAGCTGTCAATAAGACTACTCTTGTCTCCTTTACCCTTAACACTTCTGCAAATGCATCCATCTATCACCAGACTTTTCTGGTAGCTGGTCATTAGAGTAGGTCCTTTATGTGTGACCTGAACTCACCTGTGATGTGTCCACATACTTCTGTAGACCCCAGGGATGAGGAAATGGAAGTGCAGCAATGTTAGAGCCCTTGCTCAAATATTAAGTGAAGGAAATCAGGCAGAGAGCCAAGATGCTCAGACAAGCATTGCTACAAACTGGCTGTCAGCTATGGTTATGTTTGGTCATTGGCAGTGTTTGAAAAACAATGAATTCCCATCAAAATGGAAATGGTACATTCAGTTCATCTAAATCCCTTTCCAATACATCACCCTCCCCCAACCCTGCTTTGGTTTCCTCCCTCCCCACCCTGGGGAAGGTTAACAATGCTTTTCCCCTCCCCATCCTCTGATGGGATTCTGTCTAATTGCTTAGAATAGTAAGCAGATGTGTACACTATGCCATGCTGACCCACTGCCCACCATAGCCTTCCTCTGAGATAGAGAAAAGTGCCAAGGTGTTATAATACATTATGTAGGACAGTTACTGAGAACTCCCAAGATTTTCATTCTATCCACCTCCCTGTCAGGAACATTCAACTGGCTTCTTCCAATGTAACAACTTTAAAATAACTGTAACACTCCAAGTATGACAATAATGGAGGACTCTCTGGGGACTGTTCCATTCCATATGGTTCCGACATTGAGATGTTTGAATGTTTTCATTAAATGAAACATGGCCAACAACTTCCCTTGCTTGTGAACATGCAGGTATGGATAAATAGTCATATTACCAACTTTGAGTATGAAAATGTTGTGGGTTCCATCATGGAATGAGGGAAGGTGAGATCAGATTTTGTTGTGTTACTATTCTAACCCTGATAAATTATATCAGCTTGAATATTCTATGGATGAAGCTGCAGAGGAGAACAGAGAGAGATTTTCATGTAGGAAACAGCACAGAGCTTTAGAATCAGAATCATCTTTGGGCTAGGCTCAACTGCGTACTGGTAAACTTATAAATTTCAATTCTTTAAGAATTTTATGCAGTGTATTTTTACTGCACTTGACTCTTCCCAACTCATCCCAGATTTTCTCCCATCTCCCTGGTCACACAACCTTGTGTGCCTTTTTTCAAATAACCCATTGATTTCAGTTTTTGCTGTTCATGTACTCCAAAGTGTGAGGCCACCTATTGGTGTGCATGTTCAAACTTGTGGGAGCCCAGAAAACGTACTTTCCCTCCACAAGACACCATCAACTGTCCACAGATCCTCAGCTCAGCGTAGGAGCTCATGGTGGTTCTTGTGCCTTGGGGAGGATGGGTCATATAGCTGTCCCATGTATGGCTGACCACCCCACGGGTATTTTTTCCAGCACTTTGATCAGTTGTGGGTTTCTGTGCTAATTAATCACTGTCCACTGTGCAACAGTAATTCTCTGATAGGATCTAAGAACCACACTCACCTATGGGTAGACAGATGTGAACTTAGGGCACAGCTTGACACTATGTTCATTTAACAAAATAATAGTAGTGGGTTCACCAACAAAGGTTTTGAGCTCTCGAGAGTGAGGTTTTGGACAGATTTGAAGTTTCTAGCTAGACCCAGCTGAATCATCCTGGGGGTCTGATATTTTATTTTCTGTTAGTCAGTCTGCAGGTTTGCCTCCAGGTTTTGGAGGCTGAGGTTGTAAAGTGACTTTAGCCATCATTGTCACAGGATGCAGTCTAGCCTGGGCTTACTCATTATGATGCAGTCTAGCCTGGGCTTAATCACATGGCAGAAGCCATATTCTTGTAAACAAAATGGTGAGAAAGCAGCCCTCAGACTGGTCCATCACTGTCATGTTCAGCCAGCCAAAATGGGCATTATATCAAACCCTACGTCAAAGGAGGAGGAAACAGACTCCATCTTTAGATGGGAAGAAATGCAAAGTCTCGTAGCTGAGGATGTGGATCCAAGAAGGTAAGTCACAGAAGCCAGTTTTGCAGCTAATCTCCCACTTGATCTGCCTCAGAGGATAACTAATGTCATTACATTCCCGCCGAAGCCCTGCTGTGGAGATACTGTTAACACATGTAGGTTAAAACTCACTCTATGAAAGAGTGAGCCCATCAGGAATCTTCCAGAGTTTCTTATGGTTAATAAGGTTAGAGCCAGGCCCAGCTCCAAGCAGCACAGCTGAAATCTAAAAGGCTGATGCCTGGATCAACAGGCAGATTAATACCAACCATTGTCACATTTTGAAACTATGCTGTGGTTATAGAGTATTTAATCATTGAGAGAGTGTGTATCAGGCTTTCATGCTGTTGTGAGAAAATAACTGAAAAAAAAAATCAAAATTAGCTTGTGGTTTCAGAGGGCTCAGGCCATGGTCACTTGGCCCTTGCACTTGGGCTGAGCATCATGGTGGGAGAAGCCTGTGACAAGTTATTCCTTACTTCTTTGTGGACAGGAGGCAGAGAGAAAAGGAGGTGCAGAAAAGGCCCAGGGTGAGATACAGCCCCCAAGGACACACCCTAGGTAACCTGCTTCCCCATAGGCCTGACTGCCTGCTTTCTCCATTCCCAACAAGTCCCCCATATTGTGAATCATCAAAGGATTAGGTCAGAGTCCTTATGCTTTACCCACCTCTGCTTCCCAAGTCTCAGTACAAGCAAGATAGTGATTGCTCAAGATTAACCATCACAGGAGAGGAGGGTGAGAGGAGCCAGGAAACTCTCTGAACCCTTTTTCTTCCCACTTTGTATGGATCTTAAACTATTTTATAATGATTAAAATTAAAAACTCTGAGAGTGAACTGAGAGATAGCTTAGTGGTTAAGAATATCTGTTGCTCTTTCAGAAGATCTGGGTGCCATTCCCAGCAACCACATGGTGGCTCACAACTGTCTGTAACTATCTAATTTCAGGGAATTCAATGCCCTCTTCTGGCCTCTATGAACACGAGGCATACACATGGCACACAGACATACATGCAGGCAAAACACTCATACACAAAAATAAAATAAAATTAATTATTAATAACTCTTGGCATATTCTATATACATGGGGAAAAAAACGGAATGTTGTGCCTGGTCACTAAGAAGCTACTTGGTGGTTACTCCTTTACTCTACTAGAATGTCTCCTTCACTTACCAAGGTGAGATCGCAACTCTCAAGTCAGCAGAGAAATCCTCAAACAAATGGGAAACGTCAGCCCCAGACCCTGTGGGATGAAGTCTAGGGTATGAAACACACTTGGCCTCCTGTTAAGACATGGTCTTCAGTTATATAAAGAAGCAGCCGTGTTTCAGGATTTCTGCTTTTCTAAGATTACTCTATGGAAGAACAATTTCAGATTCTCCAAGATCTCCAAGGCATCTCAGATTGGTACTAAGACAGCTGCTGGGACATTTAATGAGCAGAGTTCATTGTGATACAGGGATTGGTCTAACTCAATGGAGTCACTCTCTAAGTGAGTGGAGACAAATTTCTTGGCCAGACTAAAAGAAAACATAGTCCATTAGCAAATGAGATAGTTTGTCAGGCTGGCTGGACTTTTCATCAAGAGTGAGGTATGAGACTGTGAAAAACAGTGAAGGAAAAGCCCACAGGTTGAAGCCATTGAGCCAGCAAAACTGCAATACCGACTGTAGAACAGTACCAAGTAAATCAAGCAGCAAAGTGTGGTGATAGCCATGGGTGGGCCATGAGCGTCCACTTCTGCTACTTCTGCAGGGCCAGTGTCTTGATATTAATGACTGGAAGAGAGGTTTCTGGTATCTAGGATGCTGGGCAGAAGGTCTCCCAGGAGTGACTAGTTAGTTAGAAGATACACCAATGATTATAAAAATAAACATATAAAAGTCCCACCCAGTGTTCCCTGGGTGCTGACAGGCACCTCATCTCATTTTGTTTTTGTCATCCCATCCTGGAGTCTTTACCATTGTAGATATTGGCTTTTCCAATGGGCTTCATGCTCAGTCCCCAAGGAATTGTCCCAGTCTCTTCTGGATTGGGCCATTGTGTTCTGGAGATGGCTTGGCTTGAATATGCGCAGTCCCAGGCTTGGGACAGGTTGATGTTGGGATGGTGAGCCCACTGTTACAATACCCCTGGAGGTGTTTGTCAGAACACTAGTGTAGCCTCAGACTTTGCAGCACTGACTTCCCAAAAGAGCACAGAGCCCTTTCCTACCTCTCTGACAGTGAAGACTGAGCTTCCTCTAAATTCATGGCTTCTTGGTATTTTATCTGTGATTTATTTTTGTTTCTGGCGTGAGGATTGAGGTCTGACATTCTCTCTACCCCACAACCCAAATGGCCAGTTAACCCTTATGACTTAAGTGTTATGTTCTCCTCATATCACAGGTAAGTGGCCTTAGTATGTGTGTTTTGTCCCCACAAAGGCTGCAAACCATTTCTGGGTCTATTTTGCTGTTAATCTGTTGCTTCATTTCCCTGTGGGAATTGTTTAAATAATAGTATAATTTAGTATTATTTATATGTACATGTAATATATAATATATTACATAAAATATATAATAGAATTTTATAATTTTTTAGGAGACCTCCTAAATACTCACCTTTTGCAAACTTCTCCTTACCATTCTCAGATATTACTCTCTAAAGGCCTTAAAGTAGTTTCATATGCTCTAGTCCCAGAAGCAGCAGCATTGGAATGCTGAACCAAATTACATTTTGTTTCTGAGTTGATTTGAAGATGGTCTTATAGTAGGATATCTTTCTGTACCCTACACATGCTATGTCTTTATCGTTTTTCGGGTCTCATTTGAAGATCTTCAGTAAGATTTTATTGCTTTCTCCACACAGGCTTAATGCTTTTCCTTTAACTTTGTTACCAGTTAAGTATGTCAATTTTTAAGAATTTCTAGTTTGAAGCTGTATTTTGTTTTGTTGCAGTTTGTGAGATAGTGTTTCCATGCAGACCAGGCTGGCCTTGAACTCAAAATCCTCTTCTTTAGCTTCCTGAATGCTAAGGTTACAGGTAAGCACCCACAGTAACTTTGTAACTGCTTGTTTCTAGGGTCACAAGATCTCCCTATGTCTGTGCTCCCAACCACATTTTATTGAAGAGTCAGAGAATAAAAATTCCCTTCAAGAATGATGGCAGATACAGTTAACTTCCAGATGTCCACCTTGGCCTCAACATGTCCACAGAGGAAGTTACCTAGGGCCATCTGATGGAGGGGAAAGCCCAGTTCAGAAGATCATGGAGACTAAAGCATGTAGAGAGAATATCCTGTGCATCGTATGGATGTGTCACCTGTCAATTAAATAACTCATGGCCTATAGTATAGAGTAGTAGGTGGGACATCCGGGAAGCAGAAAGAATTCTGGGATAAAGGAGGTGTGGAAGATTTGCCTGGGAAGATGTGGTCAGACAGACACATGCTACCTAAGCATAGGTAACCAGTCATGTGGCAGAACATAGGGTAGAATAAATGGGTCAAGTTACGATCTAGTCAGAGGAGAGTTTAGCTATGTGGCCAAAGTATTTGTAAATGTAATTTGAGTCTGAGTCTTATTTCTGGGAGCATGGGGCTGGGAAGAAGAACCCTGACCTAACTTCTACAAGAGCACATGCTATAAAGCTACACTTCCACTAGCCCCTAAAATGAGCCCAAGGGAAGCTCCTCCTGCTGAGAATTGCTCGAAGAAGCATCTTTTGCCTGTAGCAGAAGGTAAGGTAACCTGAGGATAAACTTGAACTCCTAGGAAGTGATAAACAGTCACCTGGTTGGTCAATAATATAGAAGGGAGAAAGATTAAATAAGAGACAGAAATCTAGAGGGGAGATATGTGGGCGGGTCCTGAAGGTCCAGCTTGTCATGTGACGATCTCTGTGTCCCACATAAGCCCATCTGGGCTGCTTGATACTCATTGCCAGGTTGACTGGTGTTAGAAGTACCCAGGGGATGTCCCTCTGTGATTGTCCATGAGAGTGTTTCAGAGATTTACCTGAGGAGGGAAGAGCCAACCTAACATGGATAGGAGCTTAGGTTGAGTAAAAGGCAGGGGAAGGAGAGAGGCTGTTGTACCTCAGTGTTTATTTCTCTGCTTCCTGACTGCAGCCACAATGTGGCCTGCCATCTCCCACTGTTACCATGTCTTTTAAAAATTTAATTTACATTTTTATTTATTCACTTTACATCCTGCTTACTGCTGTTCTCCTGTTCACCCCCTCCCACAATCCTTTCCCGCTCCCCAACCTCATGTATTCCCCCTACTCTGGCACTTTAGGTCTCTGTGGGGCTAGACACTTCCTCTCCCACTGAGGCCTCTCCTACTGAGGCCTAGCTAGTAGAATACTTTTCAGGTACAGGCAACAGCTTTTGGGATAGTTCCTGTTCCAATTGTTCCAGACCCACATGAAGACTAAGCTACACATCTGCTACATATGTGCAGGGAGGCCTAGGTCCTGCCTGTGTATGTTCTTTGGTTGGTGGTTCAGACTCTGAGAGCCCAAGGGTCCAGATTAGTTGACTCTGTTGGTCTTCTTGTAGAGTTCCTATTCCCTTGGGGCCTGCAATTCATCCTCCTATTATTCCATAAGAGTCCCCAAACTTCATCCACTGTTTGGTTGTTGGTGTCTGTATCTGTCTGAATCAGACAGTATGTTCGTGGCTACAAGCAAAACAGAGTGTCATTAATAGTGTAAGGTGCTTGCCCGTGGGACGGGTTTCAAGTTGGGCCAGTTATTGGTTGGCCATTCTGTCTGCTTCCTCCCCTGTGTCTACATTACTTGTAGACAGGATAAATTTTGGGTTGAAAGTTTTACCATGATGGATTGGCTCTCTTCAAGCTGTAAGCCAAAATGGACCTTTCCTCCACCGAGTTGCTTCTTATTAGATACTTTGTTACAGAAACTAGGAAAGTAACTAATTCAGTGGGCGAAAGGGGGATGTGTGATATCAGGAGTAACCAGACTTATGCAGACAGTTTCTGACTCATGATAGGAAGGACAAGGACTATACCCAGGTTTCCATTACTTCTTGCTATCTGGTGGTAACCACAAATGAACAGTAATAGTCTGATGAGGTCAGGTAACCGGGAGCTCAGAACTCACTGGGTTGAATGTTCGAAATGTTTGAGTTATTCTGTTGTAAAAGGACTTGGGCCAATAAAGGTGCTGATCCCAGGAGAGGAACGATTAGATGATAGGAACCAGAATGAGGTGACAGTGGCAGTGGTCACAACCCTACAGCATTCTTTAGGGCAGGGCACCACATTGTCCCAATAGCCATAGCTGACAAGTCTTCTTTTTCAAAACACTTTTTAAGGCTTCTTTTTCCTTTTAAAATTGTGTGTGTGTGTGTGTGTGTGTGTGTGTGTGAGAGAGAGAGAGAGAGAGAGAGAGAGAGAGAGAGAGAGAGATCATAAAGTGAGAGGTTATACTCTAACCTTCATGCTGCTGCTAACAGCAGCTTACTTGGCAAGTTGGTATTTGAAGGTTTATTTTACTGTATAGTCTTTCTGTGAGGGAAGAAGTCAGATTGAATCTGGAAGCAGAAACTGAAGCAGAGGCCGTGGAGGAATGGTGTTTACCAGCACGCTCCCCATGGCTTGCTCATCTTGCTTTTTATGAAACCCAGGGCCACCAGCCCCAACATGACAGACAGTGGTTTCTGGCCTGGGCCCATCCACATTAGTCATCAATGTGGGACATGTCCTACAGACTTGTCTATGGGACAGTCTGATGGGTCATTTTCTCCACTCCATTTTCTAGAAAACTTAGCTTATGTCAGGTTGACAAAACACTCCCAGGATTGAAAGTACTGAAGTTTGATGGTATCTATTTTACTAGTCACTTAATTAAATTCTGTGAATTTAAAGGGTCTCAGAAGGCATTTGAACATGGGTACCTGTATATAGGTGGACTATGCTTCCCCTCAGAAGACATGGGTTATTCTGTGAAAACTGAGTTCCAGGTATGGATAACTCCCTATGAGTTATTGGTCATGAGTTCCCAGAGGCCATGGAAAAACACCAGCCATTGACATTGTTTTCCACTCTCCACCATAACTAGATGGTGAAACTTCATTGCTGAAGAAACAACATATTTTTTTCCCCAAGGTCATAGAGAAATCAAGCTGGAACTGACCTGAAATTTTCCTCCCTGCTGACTAGCTTTTATGGTGCCAGAAGATGCCATGCAGGCCACAGAAGGAGAAAAGTTTTCACTGCTATTGCCCAGCTGTGACCCCTAGATGTTGAAGCTCTGGCTCGCCAAGCAAGCAGGAATACCAGCGGCATGTGGGTGAGAGCATAACCCCTTGTTTTCTGGTGAGACTTGAGGTCTTCTCTGCAGCAGGAAGTTTATACTTGGTACCGCAAACCTGGTTGGAATCCATGAGCTTTCAACTTTAGGGTCCTAGGCCCTCAGGATGAGCCTAAGATCTTTGTTTTACTAAATGGACATCTTGTTAAACTGACTTCCAAATATTTATGTTTATACCTATAGATCATTGCTCAACCTTGGATAGAAAAGCCTTTTTGCAGTGGGCATGCCCAGTTCTGCATGCCCACTGCAAAAACTGTTCCAAGTGCTGAGAGTCAGAGACAATGAGTGTTGAGCGCTATGTCACATCCATGCCCCTGCATCATAAAGCTTCGGGAGCATCTCAGGGGTGATGGAGGAAAGGGTAAGAGGAAAGGGTAAGAGTTAGAGTTTGGGGAGGACTGCTGCAAAGTGCTATCCTCTGAGCATAGCATGTTCACTATACTCATGAATCAGCTCAGCCATGGTCTCCTGCACAGTGTGAAATCAGCACATTCAGTCTGGATTCCTGTAGTAACGGGACACAAAGGGACTGAAGACCACAGGATCAGGACTTGATAGACCGGGATGCATTATGGGATGTCTAGGGGAACAAGATGCAGAACGTTAGTAGTGGACACGATCAAGACATACTGTGCGTGTATATAAATAAATAATTTTCCAGAAAATAAGTGAAATCAAAGGTTTCAGTAGAGTCTTTTGTACTTGTATACCCATATGTCAAGTGTAGGTAGAAATGGTTGTGTCTCTTCATTTTCCCCTACAGGAACTATTTTGTTTTTCTGTCTTATCACAATAGTGACAATTCCAAAACGATTTCAGCAGACACTGAGGATACCGAGGGTACTACATTATATAACATGAACAACTTTAGCATTTTGCCATTTGATATGATTTGGGGTAAATGGAATTCACTGTATCTAAATAATTTTCTTCTGTTTTTATTGTACTATATTTTATCTGGAACATTTATTCAGTTTTTCCCCCAAATGATAGAGCATGGTAATGTTTGGTAATGTTTTTCTTCCTCTAATGTGTTGATGTAATGAGTTATACTGTCAGATTCTGCCCCACCCCCGCCCCGTGCTACTCCTTGCCCCATGTTAGATCATTTTTCTACTCCTGGAGTGAATTCTATTTAGCCATGATGTATTCATTTACAAATGCATTGCAGGATTCAATACACATCTGTAACCACATGGGAGCGTGGTCTGTGATATCTGCAACCACATGGGAGCGTGGTCTGTGACATCTGTAACCACATGGGAGCGTGGTCTGTGACATCTGCAACCACATGGGAGCGTGGTCTGTGACATCTGCAACCACATGGGAGCGTGGTCTGTGACATCTGTAACCACATGGGAGCGTGGTCTGTGATTTTCTCTTTTAGTACTATTTTATAACATTTGGGGTTATTTTTTTCTGAAGTCATAAAGTAAATGGAAGTGGTTTTATTTGTGTGTGTGTGTGGTTTGAATTTATTGTGATCTTTATTCAAGCAAGTCTACTTCTAATAGACTCTCTCTCTCTCTCTCTCTGCTCCAGACATCTTTACAAAATGATGATGGTGATAGTGATGGTGATGGTGGTGGTGGTGGTGGTGGTGGTGGTGGTGATGGTGATGGTGATGGTGGTGATGGTGGTGATGATGGTAATGATGATGATGATGGTGATGGTGATGATGGTGATGGTAATGATGATGGTGATGATGATGGTGGTGATGGTGATGATGATGGTGGTGATGGTGATGGTGATGATGATGGTGATGGTGATGGTGATGATGGTGGTGGTGGTGGTGATGGTGATGATGATGGTGGTGATGGTGATGATGATGGTGATGGTGATGATGGTGGTGGTGGTGGTGATGGTAATGATGATGTTGGTGATGATGATGATGGTGATGGTGATGATGGTGGTGATGATGATGATAATAATCTCCAGAGCAGCTGCAGGAGCAGCAAGAGTATATATAAACACAAATTTGCTATGAACCAAAAATGACTCCCTGAAAAAAAAAATCCCACTTAAAAAGATAATTCCACCAGCTATGTAGATTTAGCCATATGCTGCTGAAAAGACTCTTATTTCAAACTACAGGTTTTACTGTAAAAGTCACCACTTCATTATAATGAGTTCACAAAATATCATACAGCCTCTTAATCAAAGACCTGTCCAGTCACAAAGTCTAAACATCTCAGTAAACTTTGTTTTAAAACTGGTGAGAAACACCACAGACAGAGAAAATGAGCCCATGGCCCAGTAGGCAAATCTGGGTTCACTTAGTTACTATATGAACAATATGCAAATCATATGCAAATGAGCCTCCTTTTAGGAGGCAAGAACTCTGGCAGTGAGTTATTTAAAAGGAGTTGGTGACTAGTAAGTTTACCACCAGAGGTGTTTTCATTTCCAAAATGCATGAGGCAAATCTTTTTTTTTTAATGCATCTGTCACTTCTACCATTTAGAAATACAATACAATGAACATTACAGATTGTGTCTCTTATAGTGAGAAGTTAGATTTAAGACAACCTTGGTTCACAAAAAAAAAAAAAAAGGATTTGGTTTTCAGAAGAAAACTTCTGCTTTATAAACTTGTTTCTTCTAGTAGAGCAGTGTGTTAATACACATAGAATGCACTGGGTTGTGCATGGTGTGTTTACTGCCTTATTCCCAGTGACTTTCAGAGGGTCTAATGCCTATGAGAGAACACAGAGGTGTTTGTTGAATAAATGAACCAATGAATGAATGGTAATGATTCAAGTTAACAGAGCATCTTAGTTAGCTGAGGCTAGGTGTGTATTTTGATGGAATCTGTTTTTCCTGAAAGGATAAGATTAAATAATATGAAATTATAATGTAACCAATCCTATGCTATCAAGTTTACCTGGCTTCGTTAAATCTGTGTCAGACTCAGAATTTTAAATTAACATTTGATTAGTATGTTCTGGGAGATAGCTTAGGCAGTAAAATTCTAGCCTTGCAATCTGGAGGCCTGAGTTTTATCCCTGGAATCTGCATAAGAAAGCCAGTCATTGTAGTACACACTTGTACTCAGTGTTGGGGAGGTGGAGAGAAGGGATCCCATAATCCCTGGGATCTCTGGGATCTCTGAGCCAGTGACTGACCCTGTCATGAAAACAAACAAAACAAAACACAGGCAACCAAAACCCAAAAACTCCCAGGTAGTGTGTGACTAAGGAAGACAACCACTGTTGGCACGCACACACACACACACACACACATTCACACATATGCACACACATATGCATGCACCCAAACACATGCATACATGCATATATAATGCACACACATGCACATGCACACACAAGCACATGCATACATACATACACATGCCCACACATACACATGCATATATACCACACACATGCCCACATGTACATACACACATACATGTACACACATGCATACATGCATACATGCATACATGCACATATGCATCACACACGCACACACATGCACATACATGCATACACACATGCACATATGCACACACATGCATACACACATACACACCCATGCACATACATGCACACACATACATGCATACACACTTTACACACATGAGTGCAGACACATGCATGCACACACACTTCCATGTATTACTAAATGACCTTGATACATTCTGAGAAGTATTTCTTAGGCATCTTCACCCTTGTGAGACCATCAGACTTTTACAGTCCCAAGCAGTATAGCCCACCACACGACTATAGCTGTATGATGGTTTGTTGTTCTGAGGCTAGAAGCCTACAGCAGTTGTTGTGCTGAATGCTGTGGACAACTCCAGTCCAGTGGTATCACTAGGCCTAAGCATATCTCAATATGGAGATGAGTTAGTTGGCCCTCGGCGGCTATGACAAGATACCCGAGATCAGCAAGCTTTAAGGGAGAGAGAAGGGCTTATTTGCTTCATGACTTCAGTCCATAGTCTTTGAGATCAGTTGCTTTACACCTGTGTGACATAAGGCATGGGAGCAGTAGTGTGTAGAGAAGGGAATTTGTCACATGGTATCTGGGAAGCTAAGAGGGAAAAGAAGGGACTGGAGTCCCAGTATCTTCCCTAAGGACTCACCCCCAATGATGCCTGTCTGCCTAAAGTTTCCACTACACCTTTCAATAGTGACATAATGTCAGCTGAGCCTTAGACATCCAAGCCGCAGAGAACATTAAAGATCCAACCATAATAGAGAAATATACTAAAAACTTTAAATAATAAGGTTTTTCAGTGCCACTATAATTTCATGAGACTACTACTATCTATTCTTGACCAAAACATGTACATGAATCTCCTGATCATTTGTGTACACGGTGCGCAGGCTGAGAGTCACATAGGCTTTAGCCTGTGAATTTTGTGATGTAAGGTTCTGGTTGGTTTCCACTGGAGGTTAATTCAGTTTAGTGACTGCCCTTGCTAGGTCATCTTATTGGTTTGTAGAACTGAATGCATGGGCATCGATATTAAGAATGTTCATTTATTTCATCCCTCCTGCTGTATTTAGGTGCCCCTCTCACCGCTTTCTCTATAAACCTGAAATCTAGTATAAGATCCCACATCTTCTAAGTGCAGCACATACATGCAGGACCAGCCGTGCCTCGTCTATAGGAGCCGGCAAAGCAAATGACTACCTTGGCCCAAGTAAATATGTTCAAAAGACCCACATTTTTTATGCAGCTTAGCACATGTGTGCATGGGGTGGGGGGCTTGCAGTAAATGGAGCTATGAATACAGAAGTGTCGATTTGGTTCTTATGGCAGTCACATGGATATGACCATGATTTGAACTTTCTGGAACCTTCACTGGCCTCATGGAGCAGAGTGGGAGATGGTCTTTAATCAGGGCTCTTCCTCCTCCGTGCCTATCAAAGGCAGCCCCAGCAGCGGGATGGATGATCAATCGCCCCTAACTGTTTTTGGACTTGTCTCTTGCTCAGAAGAAAGGGATATTTGTTTCTATTCACACCATACAGAGTTTTATGAATATGATTTCAGTCGTGATTTCCTAGGAGTCCATGTAAAGGAAAGAGTGGAATAAAGAACAAACCCAATAAAGGGCCAAACCAAAAGCACATGTCTTGAAGGGGCACGCACCAGGCGCACAATGGCTGCGAAACAGATGAATCCCCTGAAATGTAAAGTATTCTGCAAGCTTTGGGCAGCTTTGAAATGCTACACTTTCTAGAGTGTTCATCTGTTCCTCATCTGAGGGGACTTTCCTGGCTCAGCAGAAGGAGCTGTCTTCTCTCTCCACATCCACAGGACGTGAACTGCATAAACCCCACCAGCTGGAGGAACATATTGGATGGAAAGGTGACTGGGATCCACTGGGGGACCACGATGGGAAACACTGGCTTCACCTACGTCTATCAATAGATCACTGCAAATAAGGAATCTTCCAATGTTTTCTCTTTTTGAGTTAGTTTTAATATATTATTTAAAGCTATAATCACACTAAAAACAAATACTACCAGAGAGACAGAGGGAAAGACTGAGGGGTAAGGCTAAGCATAGAGATACTGGATTTTTTTTTTTTTTTTAGGAAGTTCATTTATTTAACATAGCATATTTAAAGGCAAAGAAACTATAAAGAGCACTTTCTTGAAAACTATACAGAAAATACTTCTTCCCGACATTGTTCTAGTTAGTTCCTACCAGGTAGGGCCATTCTAGAAGCTTGGGATGGTGAAACACGGCTTTCTCAGAAACAATAACTGTGAATGAAGACCTCACCGTACTCGGACATACTACAGCACAGGAAGGACTCAGTGAAAGAAAGAAACCAGGTTTGTGAAGGCCTGTGCTAAGCCCATGGTCCTCCTCAAGGACAACTGACTTCCTTGCAATGTGAAAGTAGGGGCCAGGAAGTCAGCAAAGAATCCCAAGGCGGGATCCCTATCAGCCATCTCCACAGACCTTTCCTACCATCCAAGGAGAGTATCTAACTGTGAGCAGGTACTGCTAGCTTTGAAGCAGTGGGTTTCCATCCTCAGTGTGGCTAAAGCAGAGGCTCACACACATGCCCATGTATGCAAAGGGCCAGGCTATGGCTGTTAAAGACACACATTAGACTTGTCTGTCCACCTCCTGGGTGCACTCACACATTTAGGGTTGCAGTGGGTTAGGGCTATGTAAGAGGTTCTCAGGGGACTTAAGGTGGTTAGTGCCTCTGGGATGCCCACATGCACGCCCAGCACCAGGGTCTACTGCTTTTGTATGAATAGAACCAAGACTGTATTTCTAACAAGGCCCAGAATGAGGCTTGTGCTGCAGCCCCAGGCATCAGAATTTGGATAGGGAGGCTTGGGTAGACTTCAATCTCTCTTCAGTTTTGGAATCTGCAAAGAACAAAAGTTGTCATTTCACAGAACAAAATAGGGTATAAAGTGCAAGTGGGGGGGGTCCCCTCTGCTGCATCTCCTGGCTGAAGGCAGAAGCTGCTGTACTCATCCCTGAACCTCAACATTTCCATCTGAACCAAGAAGAAATCTATGAAGTCTCCAAAATCCCTTTTCAAAAATATTTCTATAGCACCACTAAAGTTCACAAACTGCCTAGTGAGAGTTCATCATTACAAGCCATTTGCAGGAAGGGCTTATGTGTTTCCCCACAGACTACTGGGCTCTAGAGTTATACCCATGTTCTGGTCGCTCTGTGAACCAAAGTTTCCATAACACATATTCACCTGAGGTATATTTGCAAAAGGAACAGGCTACCTTTGGAAAAGATGTACACATCTTCATTAGTGGACATATTCCTTTTGCCTGGTCAGAGCAAATCAGGGATGGGCAGGTACATAACCCTTACAGTAGGGGCTTCTGGTCTGAGAGGAGGGAGTGGTCATGTCCAGAACTGAGCAAGATAAGGAAAGTCTGACGGCTTTAACAATTATCTAGATGGGAAACAGGAACACACGTGAGGTGGTGGTCAGTCTCCCTAGAAGGAACCCGTCAGGAAGGTTCTACGGTGGTGGTGACTGAGCTATAAGCTATGTGTATAGAGCAAGGAACAGAGGGACCTAGGAATGGATCAGTGTAGGCCACAGTGGTATCCTGAAGCCTGAAAATTGGGTTAGAAGATACAAGACTGGAAATGCACGAGTCACAGGGAGATACTTGGGCAAGGCAGAAAAGTCCTTTTTTGCAAATGTCTTATGTATCTGTGAAGTATCCATTTGGAGCAAATGAAGTATCCATTTGAAGGAATCCATTTGGAGGAATGAAGAACAGAGAAAGGAGCTGATTTCTGGAGCCTGGACCGTAAGTGTCAGTACCTGCAGTGTCCAGGTCAGGGCTCTATCTCCAATAAGAAAACTGAGGCCCTGGTGAGGCACTCTTTCTAGAACAGTCCTCATAGTGGCCATCTGTCTAGACCACTGGCCTGTAAGCTCTCAGTCCCACCAGTAGCTGTCATAGGTTCCCATAGGCAGATAAAGGGGAAGTGATTACATACAGTAACCACACAGTGGAGGGATCCCCCAAAGGATGATATTCACATTGCTTACAGTGGGAAAATCCCGGGCAAACCAGATTGGTGTGATTTTCCCTTTGCCATGTTCTCCCTCAGTTGCTTCAGATACAACTATGGCAGACAGTGGTTGTGGGGATTGAAAGGGCTCCTTCTCACCAATGCACTGTCTTCTCTGCACCAAGGCTTTTTCTAAAGTTCTGGGACCCAAGTTCATAAAGGTTTACTTGGTGCACATGGAGAAGCCAAAGCTCCTGACAGAATGAGTTACCACCTGCAGATCAACCAATGATTAGCTAGCCTCAGCTTCTTCTTCTTTAGAGAGACTTTTTGAGAGAGAGAGAGAGAGAGAGAGAGAGAGAGAGAGAGAGAGAGAGAGAGAGAGACTCATGTACCCCAGACTGGTCTCAAAATAGTATATAGTCTAGGATGTCCTGAAACTCATCTTGCCTCTCTATTCTGAGTGCTAGGATTGTAAGTAAGAATCATCACATCCAGGTTATGTAAGGCTGTGAACTGAACTCAGGGTGTTCTGAGTGCTAGGCAAGCACCCTACCAACCAAGCCACATGCCCTGCCCCTGGAGACACAGAATAAGTTGCATTCTCTGTGGGACTCCTCAGGACATCCTAGTGATTTTGCACCTTATGACCTTGAGGATGCTGAAGCCATCAGCTGCCACATGTACTTCTCACCACAAGGGTAGGGCATTTTTTGGAACACAGCTCCATCTCTCACTGCCCCACCCACAGTTCAGTACTATTTAAAATTCAGCCCCTGTCCTTGGCAACCCCCTCTGAGCAGAAACAATCCCATAGTTCTCTTCCCTCTTGCAAAGGTGTTTAAGATATCTAAATATTTCAAAGGTGTCTACGAGGATTGGATTCTTTCTTAGTGATGGCTTGATGAATAAATGATGCCCTAATTTCAGTTTAATTATTGTCTAATGCTCTCTAATTCATTTCAGATTGGTGTTTAACTTCTTTCTAACTTGACAACCTTTCTGGAAAACCTGCTCCCCAAAGCCCAAGCTCCTTCTGCAGGAAAATAGATTAGCTTTCTCTGGATTTCAATGAAAGAAGAAGGGTCCTTCAAATCCCTAATATTTTTGTCAGTGTAAATTTAAACTCATCTCAAAACACTTCTCCAAAACATGTCTGAAAGCAAGAGAGGGATTCCTAGCTCACAGTCTGCCAAGTTCAAGCGTGGAACAGATTTTTACGGTTGAATCCTAAGCCCCTGAAAATAGGTTTATTATGGAAGTGTGAACACACAACTACAGCCCATAGCAACCCGGATAGCCTTGTTATCATAATGCTGTGACCCCCTTCTTTGTTCTCAGTTAGAAATGCAAGACACCTGTCCTGGCCTTTTGTTATTAGATGTCAGAGCCAGTCAGAAGCCTGTTTAGAAAGATGCCCACTCTTAAGCAATCCTTGAATTGCAGGGAGTTCAACTTCCTCATCTCAGGAATGAATTCATCATGCATAGAATAAATACTTGGTCACTACAAACAAGCCCTGGTGTGGGGAGATATGGAAGACTCTTAGGGAGGACAATGTTAGCTGTGGCTGTGTGAGTTGTCAGATATGGAGTAAGTTCCTATGCAGACAGATGGTCAGGTGTCCATTGTCCAGGCCAGCATCTGGGCTGAGGCTGGAAAAAAGAGGAAGGGACGTGAGCCTGGGGCACTGCTATGAATCCAAAGTTTAAGTGTTCTGCATTCTTTGGGCATCAGATTTTTTTCCCCTAAGAAGCTACATGCTTATTTTCTAATGTTTTTCCCCCTACAAAGTAAAGCATTTGGAATTCTATTGCATGGTACTCACACAGTTTCCATAACAGACTTAAAATTATCCTCAGCTGCAGAAAAAAAAAAATCTGTGTTTCTGATTGGCTGCAGAAGTCAGTCCCACGGAAAGAGACTGCTCTGTGAGGTTTGGCCAGGCTGCCTAAACACGTGCTGAATGCAGTCTGACAGAGGAATGTTTGACATCCGCCAACTCAATATAGTCTACTATCAGTGAGCCAGAAACCTACTAACTAGAACATTCAATTAATTAGGCTCTGGTTTCCCTTTTTCTCAACTTGCCTAGACTCCAGCCCAAGGACTCACAAGAGCATAGAAGGCTTGGTGTTTATTAAATACCACTCTGTGTCATGCATTTTTTTATAAGTGCTTTTTGTGCATGAATACATAGACTCCTTCTCATAACCCTGTGGGAAGCTACTATTATTCTCCCAAATGTCGTACCACAAGGACAGAAGTGTTCATGGCTCTGTATCTGTGGAATGACCTCCCTTGGTTTGTAACCCAGGTCTGTACTGAGCAGCTGGGTGGACTTAAGCAAGTTTTCTCAGGCACCCTACACTTCAGCTGTCACCAAGATACCGTTTCTGTAAGGTTTGGTTAACAGTGTGAAATTATAGTTAAGGGTGTTGGAGATAAAAACTTCTCCTTCGTGACAGGAACATTGTCAAATGCACTTTAAAATAATCGTTTACAGCATATTATCCATGAGTTTATGCTGCAACATTATGTTTAAAATGCTGCACATACTTCTAAGGGGAACATTCTCTGTGCATAGCTGGAGTGCAAATAAGGAATGAACACAGAAAGAGTGCAGGAGAGAGCACTGGGAAGACCACACAACCCTGGTTCTATTTGAGACTGAAGACAACCCAGACAGAAACAGAGACAAGGCAAGAAGAGAGTGAGCAGTGGAGCCCCCAGGGATGTCCTTCCAATATTTTGATTCAGCCCTGCCTGAACCAGGTTTAATTTCTTTTTACTTCATAGTTCTATGATGACCCATAAACTTTTCTTATTTTTTCCTTTTTGGCTCTGACTAGTTTGAATAGGCAACAGTGATATTAAAATCAAAAGAATTCAGTCTTAAACAATAAGCCCTTCATTTCATTCCAAATGTGTTTTTTTTCACAATTTAAACATAATTGAAAAGTTATAATGGTATCCGTCCACCCATCAATCTGTCCATCCATCCTCCACAGAGCACTTATCTGATGTCAGATACAGAAAGAACCAGAATGAATGAGACACACATCCTTCCCTTTGGAGACACAGACATATTTAGCAGAACTGAAACCTCCCACAGCCCTCAGGAAGAGTAAGTGGAAACAATGTCATGGATGGAGTGATGCCTCTTTAGGGACAGTTTCTTAAACATCTTCATGTACCAACTGTCTTCAGTTCTTAAAATAGTGTAGAGGGGGCTGGAGAGATGGCTCAGCAGTTAGGAGCACTTGTGGCTCTTTCAGATGATCCTAGGTTTAGTTCGCAGAAGCCACATGGTGACTCACAACTATTTGCATCTGTAGTTTTGTCTGCATATATGTATATGTGCTACGTGTGTGCCTGGTGTACTTGGAGGTCGGAAGAGGGCATTGCAGGAACTCCAGCTGCAGATCTCATGCTTTCTTCTGACCTCCTAGGGCAGCAGCCATGCATGAGATATACATACATACATATGGGCAAAACACTCATACAGATAAAATAAATAAACCTTTAAACTTTTTTAAAAAAAAATAACATATAGCTTATGTTTTAAAATTTAAGAATTTGGTTTCCTCTACCCATTCCCCCTTAACTGAGTGCAGCCACAAAGTTCTGAAGGAATGGCTTCTCAAATTTAGACTCCCTCCGGGTGCACACATCTTCTGAACTGTCCCCAAAAGACTCCTGACTGAGGCTGGGAAGAGTTGTTGAGTACTCAGTATTTCAACAATTCAGAACTCCTCCCCTTGTCAGCTGCCACAGACACAGGGTTGGGGCTCCTAGTGAGATGGAGGAGAGCTTTCTGGAGAGTTCCTAACAGAGACCCTTCAAACACTCCCAGCAAGTGGCCTTTAAACACAGGTAGAGAGCCATCCTGAAAAGGATGTCATTTAAAAGACTTGAGGGGATTCTGGCTTGTCCAGCTGGTAAATTACTTTCCAGCCAATCTCTCTCTGCTAAGGGCTACCCAAATCTTATCTTACAAACAACTGAGTATAGTGCAAACTTACTAAGACTGCATCTTTGATTTGTCTCCATTCGAAATGACTGTGGGTTTATTTATCTATTTTGCAAATAAGCTCTGAGGAACCTCTCCTGAGAAATATCATTTGGTAACAAGGAGATTTGATTTACGGCTCCCACGGAGCACAATAGCCATCAAAGGAAATGCCACATTGGAATCTTTTGAGCTGTACCCATGAAGTGTTCAAAGTAACACCAAATGTGGCAAAAAAAGAAACTGTACATGGCCAGGAGAGGCGGCGTGCAAACCCCGGCTTGATGTTCAGGCGATAAGCAGCTTATATGCCTTTGTGTTTTAGAGCCATGGGTTGTAAATAATATTAGCTGTATCCCAAGTGTTTGAGTTATTTATAAAACACAGACCAAAAATTAGATGACTTTAAAAAAAAGCCATAATACTTTTTAGTTTTGGACCGCAAATAGGCATCCCCTTTCTGTGTGTTCATCATCTGGTAACAAATATCTTCTCTTTCTTATAGCAACAGAAGTGTGTGTTCATAATCAGAATGGTGGTATCAACCACAGGTTCTGGATGCAAGAGATAGAGAGGACTTCAATTTCGATGGCTGTCAATCATGTCAGAGAAGGGAGGTCCATCCGTCACTTTTAGAGACAGAATACACACTAGGAGTAGAACGGAGAAAAGCTACACTGCCTCTTGATTTTTCTCCCAGTTTTCCTCTCCCCTGGTCTTTCCACAATGATACTGAACCCAATCTCCAAAAAGCTGGAAAAGAATCCTTTCTCCTCAGAGTCAGAGTCACTGCTGTGAAATCAAAATAGTGATGTCACTTGGTCTCTGTAGCTGTGTGACATGTGCTCTGTTTTGACTTCGAGCAGCCTGGTGTTTGGAGTCTCTAAAGGGGTGTTTCTCAATCTTGACTGTGCAGGAGAGCCTTGGTCAATGCAGATTCTGTGTCAACAGATGCAGAGTGGACACTGTTATTAAAAAATAAGGCTGATGCCACTGTATTCTTGACCTCATCCTGAGTATTAAGAGCTGCAAAGAGCATTGAATGTTGATGTTCAAGATAATGGAAGGTGAGGCCTAAAAAATAGTGTGTGTCTGTGTGTGTGTGTGTGTGCAACTGTGTGTATTGTGTGTATCTGTGTCTGTATGTGTATGCAACTGTGCATCTGTGTGTGTCTGTGTGTATCTTTGTGTCTATATGTGTGTGTGTGATCATCTGTGTACATCTGTGTGTGTCTGTCTGTATGTATGTCTGTGTGTCTGTGTCTGTCTGTGTCTGTCTGTGTGTGCATCTATGCACATCTGTGTGTGTTTGTGTGTCTGTGTGTGTCTGTGTGTCTATGTGTGTGCGTGTGTCTGTGTGTGTCCGTGTGTGCCTGTGTATGTAACTTGATTTAGAGATGAGAAACAGGAAATGTGTTTGCCTAAGGTCACCAAACTAGTAAGAGAAACCCTGGGTTTTGCACATGGTCTGCTGGGATCAGACTGAATGCCTAAACCACTAGTCTATAGTCCTTCTGAGAATGTTCTAGATTCTTTGCATTCTAAAGAACTTCAGATACCCCTGTTCCCACAATGCCCTCATCACCTTTTGTCTAACTGGCTTTTCAGCCCACATTCCTCTGAGAAGTTTCTGTGAATCTCGCCCCATGGAAGTGAGCTGTGCTGGGTTTCTCATAGCTGCTCTCCCTCACAGGCCTGGTCAAAGTTTTCAATGATTATGAGTGCTGGTTTGTTTCCTGTCTGTCTCCTTCATGAAACTGTAAGTTCTCCAAAGCCAGGGACAGACAAAAAACTCTTAATTTGATTTATTTTTTTAGCATTATCAATGGGCTCTGTAGGCTTCTGGCTGACAGACAGACCTACCGAAGGAAGAACTGAGTGAATTGGCATTCTGCATATACATACTAGGCCACTAGAGGGCAAATAGTCTCGGCACATGGAGGACACATCTCCACAGTGCCACATGCGTTTGTCATACTTACCCATGGATGAATTCAAACAGCATGGCACCTCTCACACATGTCAACGAACATACAGTAAGTTAAAAGCAAATAACCTCATCTATCTGAAAAAATATGAATTTCAAAGGTCCACTCATTGCTAACTTCTGAACACAAATCTGACTGTTGCAAAGATATCTGAATAGAAGCGGAGATGTTTTTCAGAGCACATATTCATGTTCACCCCACATGGGTTTGTGGTGTGTGTGGAGCTGGAGAAGCCGGCAGATGGGCAGGTGCAGGCTTCCGTATAGGATTGGTCTATGGATGGAGGTCACAAACCATTAAGACATCCAGGATGGCATTTGCAAGGGTGCCTGATATCATGGGCATTTCCCTCACAGAAGCAGAACCTGAGGCAGGAATACTCTGTACAAGTTGTCCCAGTGGAATGTATCTTAGTTAGGGTTTTACTACTGTGAACAGATGCCATGACCAAGGTAACTCTTATAAGGACTAGATTTAATTGGGGCTGGCTTACAGGTTCAGAGGATCAGTCCATTATCATCAAGGTGGGAACAAGGCAGCATCCAGGCAGGCATGATGCAGGAAGAGCTGAGAATTCTACATCTTCATCTGAAGGGTGCTGGCAGAATACTGACTTCCAGGCAGCTAGGATGAGGGTCTTAAATCCCACACCCACAGTGACACACCTACTCCAACAAGGCCACACCTTCTAATAGTGCCACCCCCTGGCCCACAAATATTCAAACCATCACAGGATGAGATAGGCATGAGTAGATGGTTCTGAAATGTATGATGAACAGCTGGGAACACTTGGGGCCAGGTACTTGGGCCCATGAGTAGATTCTGAAAAGCATCAGGGACAACCCTGTCTCTTCCAGGTCTCCTACCCAAAGGATGATCTGGGAGGCTGATATATAACTGTGCAGGTACTCCCCACCAGAAACGGGAAGACACCAAACACTATAGAACAAATATACAGACAAGAATGGCTGAGAAGGCCAGGGAAGGAACTGATTCTGCTACAGGGCTACTACCTTTCACCTCCTACTGGGAATTCTTGGAATTGTTGATATGTTAAGAGTGGGACTCTCAGAAGTATACGTCCAACAGCCCCAGACATACTCCAAAGCTATCAAAACAGAGGATGCTACAGCCAAGAGCTGCCACTACCCAACTTCCAACTGCTAGTGTACCCAACTGTCTCTCCCAGTTGTCTCCTGTTCTCTGGTCCCCTGGATGTTTAACTGACCTCTTGACAAAAGCATGGTCCTGACTTTTGTCTGCCATCCCATATGAACTTAGATTCACTCTGAAGGTTGCTGGCTCTTTTATGTCTTATACATGAAGGAGAGGAGGGTTCAGTTGCCTTTCAAGGGGCTATTATGTGAAGGACTGTGATAGTATCTGAAATAGCTCTTAGCATTGAAGGAAAGTCCTCTTACAAGCTATCTAAATATAAGTTATTACATAGTATTATTTTAACCTGGCCCAAGTTTAGATTAGTTGTATGAATCATTCAACAGCCTTTACTTTATATAATTAAAAACGTGCGTTCTTAGAATCTCTGTTTGGGAGGCAAGTTAACGTGGGGCAGGGGTGCTGCGGACTAGGTGTGGCAAGTCAGTAACTTCTGGTCAAAAGATTCGTGCTCAGATTGATGGGAGATTTTTATCATTGGTTCTGTGTGGAGGTGTTCTCAGCTTTCTTAAGGAGGTTGTTTCTAGAAATCTCTGGTTTGTGATCTTCCTCATATTGGCTGGTTATTCCTGGGACTCCCACTGTACTCAAGAAGAGGTTTTGACAATGCATCCAGCTTACATTTGCCTCTAAGTAAAGCCTTGCAAAGGTATGAGTTTTGCTGGGCTGGCCCTGCCCGAGTCTGTCAAATAGATAGGTTCTTGGAGGCTGTGTAGTTTATTCCTCTGGAGGTTTCCCTACTGAGACAAAATTTTCTTTCAAATGTAGAACTGCCTGAATAAAAATAAAACATTCTTACCACGAATCCCATTAATAATGGTGGTCATGAAGGCGGGGTCATAGAACTATCCTTTCTTCATCTGATGTTCCTCTCCAAAATGCCCTGCTAAGGTACCTGGCATTCAGCAGTGCTCTGCGGATAATTAATTGAAAGAACAAACGCTAATAAATGGGGTGGGGGATCAAAACATGCCATGCCACAGAACCCAGGGACTGTATTAGCCATGGTCTCCCCATGTGTTAGCTATTAACCATTAGCAGTGCGGGTGGTCTGGGAATGAAGGACTCATTCTTCTGTTGACACAATGGTGTCAAACACTATATTAACTATTGAGAGTGAGGGTGTTGACCAGATCTCTGCTGTCCCTTAAATGTCCTTTGGCGACTCCAGTGATTTTCCAGTGCATAACTTACACAGCAGAAGGTCTTGTAGAACAAAAGGATATCAGGTAAGGTCTTTGGGGACTATTCACTCTGCATCGGAACACCAGGAAGTAGATTGTTGACACATCCCATATAACTTACAGAGTGATAGAAGGATAATTAGTTGATTATAAAGAGTTTATAGGGGACCTGTAAACCTTCAGTTCTGTGACTTGCCTTCCCCTTAATTCTCTGTGGCGTTTTGTCTGTTATGACCATGCCCTGACCTTCTGGTTAAGGAGTTATTGACAGCACATACTTAGACTCCATTGCAAACGAGCCAAACAGTACAGGCAAATCTCTATGTGTAATAATCTCTGTAATATTCTCTTATCCAAACACTAACAAGGCCTGCTTATGCTTAGCTTGCAAGATCTGACCTCAGGGATCAGGCACAGTAGGCTGGCATGGCTGTAGGCTGTATTATTCTCTATTACAGAAGAGCCAGTATCTATAATGATCTCTGTATTTTTGATTGGTCATATAGGCTATCTCCACTTCTTAAAGGGTTGCATTTGTCTAAATTTTAAATTTTAGCCATTTCTTTCTTTTTTCCTTTTTTTCCAACATGGAAAGGCATATCACCCTGCTTTTCTCACTCCAAATTAAATTATCACTGCCTTTCCCTTTTGACTTCATGGTTTAGGGCTTTTGACTAACCCTGACCACCACCCCCTCATCTCAAAACAAGTCCTTGTTCAAAAGAAACCAGCAAAAGAGTAAAGTGAAGGCCCTCTAAGCTTTGAGGACATCAGTTCACTTTTGCACGAGAACGTTTTGAAAAGATGGGGGGTAAATGAAGTAGAAACATTCAGATTAAATTTCCTTTGAAATCCGTGGGTTTTAAAATTAAGGGAAAGTGATTGGCAAAACATGTTTTGGTTTTTGCCGAAACTGAAATGTTTGAAAAATAGTTCAAGATGTTCTTCCACACCCCGACCGCATCCATCTGGGCCTGTCCGGCTCTAATCTAAGTCTGTTTCTATATATCCACTGTGCAGAGAACACAACTTCTCAGCACAACCCGGAGGACTGCCATATTTCCTTAAAGAAGAACATCTAGAGGCTGGGTCATCTGGAAGGAGAAAGTTCCCAAGTAAAGTAGGTGATTATGAAAATTTCCATTGGTTTTGAAGTAAACTGGGCCATCAAAAAAATCTCTCTCTCTCTCTCTCTCTCTCTCTCTCTCTCTCTTTCTCTCTGCCTCATCTCCCCCCCCCCCACTGGGAAAATATTTATTAAGTACCTCCTTGTGCTGTGGGTTGTCTGGAAATAGATGAAAGCTAAAAACTGTCCATTATCCTAGGGATCAAACCATCTTAGCGTGAACTCTGGGTTGTCAGATCTGTAGAATGCAGTCTGTGAGGGATGTCATACATGAGGTGGAGCAGAGGAACCAGGGCAGGGTAGGAATGATGAGCCTTTCCTGGGGATGGTGGGGGGAACAGCAATATAAAAAAGTTAGAAGATGTGAGAAAACATGAAGCTGACTGTGGAAAGTGGCCGGAAAGCTGGGACCTGACATAGAAATATGTTTGAGCAACTACTGAGGAATTGTGGATTCCCAGGGACAAACCAGGGAAAGGGGGTCTAAGCCAGATGAGCCCATACTGATCTCCACAGCACAGGGGAATCTGGAGGGGAGAGTCTCCTCTAGATGGTCATTTCTTTCTTTCCTTTCTTCTTCTTCTTCTTTTTTTTAAAGATTTATTTTTATGTGCGTTGGTGTTTTGCCTGCATGTCTGTCTGTGTGAGGGTGCCAGATCCTCTAGAACTTGGGTTACAGACAATTGTGAGCTGCTATGGGGGAGCTAGGAATTGAACCTGTGTCCTCTGAAAGGACAGCCAGATATGGTCACCAGCTCTCTATCTGACTTAGTAGGATTGGTTGGTCTATAAGACTTATTGGAAGATAACTAAAATCTCGCCTCTGAAACGGAATCAAATGACTGATTTGTTTTCACGCCCCTTTCAAATTATACAAATCAGAATGGAGAAATTAGCTCAGAAAATCTTCATCTGTCTTGTGGGTTTCAGTTAATCTCTTCCCAAGAGAGTGCCCCTCCCTTAGGACACAGTCAGGGAAGCTGCAGGCTCCTTTGTCTTGCTGATTCATGAGTGTGTTTGACTGGCACTTACTTTCACCACAGCTGGTTGTTTCCAGTTCTCTTTGGAGTGTGATAAGAGTAACTGGCTTCCTCCCATTGCAAGGAATTGGCTAGGTAAGGGCATCCACCTTATCACAAGGCTGAACAGCTTGCTGTTCTTTACATGCACACATGAAAATGGTACTATTACCAATCAGACTGTTACATGTAAGGTAATATGGGGTTTAGAATCGAGTATAGGATTAGAGGCAGTTTGGAGATGATAATCTCCATGACCTCACCCCTGGGAGTTGAGACCACTATCAGTTCGGCAGGCTCTGGTTCAGATGCCATGGTGACACGTAGAGAGTCTGTCTGTCTGTCTGTCTGTCTGTCTGTCTGTCTGTCTATGTATGTGGGTAATGGCACCCATGCAGGCCAGAGGCATCAGATCTTCCTGGAGCTGGAGTTACAGGCCATGTTGAGCCTTCTGACACAGAAGGAAACAGACTCTGTCCTCTGCAAGAGCAGCTCAAGCCCTTAACCCCTTGTATCATTTCTGAAGTCAGAGAACTAAAGCAGTGGAGACGACACAGGTTTAAGCTGAATTGTTCCCAAACCTAGTCCTTCTCTTACCTTCTTCTCATCTAAACAAAACAGTGGAATTTGGCACCACTCTTTCTGCCACCTTCTTTGAATTTTTAAATGAAACTGTACTTCCAACAATGAGATTTCCAGAATCTGCCTGTGATTTGTGTGTGTGTGTGTGTGTGTGTGTGTGTCTTCTATTCATGTATATGTGTTAATGTGAGTGTCTTAGTTAGGGTTTTACTGCTGTGATCAGATACCATGACCAAAGCAAGTCTTATAAAGAACATTTAATTGGGGTTAGCTTACAGGTTCAGAGGTTCAGTCCATTATCATCAAGGCAGGAACATGTCAGCATCCAGGCAAGCATGGTGCAGGAGGAGCTAAGAGTTCTGCATCTTCATCTGAAGGCTGCTAGCAGGAGACTCATTTCCAGGCAGCTAGGATGAGGGTCTTAAACCCACACCCACAATGACACACCTATTTCAACAAGGCCACACCTCCTAATATTGCCACTCCTTGGGCCAAGCATATACAAGCCATCACAGTGGGGGTGTGTGGAGGCCAGAGGTTGGCTTTGGGTTTTTTCTTTAATCTTAACCGGTTCACCTCATTTTGAGGCAGGGTCTCCTGCTAACCCGGATCTCACTAACTGACCAGACTGGCTGGTTGATGGGCTTTACAGATGGGATCCTCCTGACTCTTCTGCTCATTGCTAAGATGACAAATAAACCTCCACACCAGGCTTTCACAAGTTTCAAAAGAAGGGGATGGAAGAAACACCAGGAATGTTGGCTTATCCTGCTTCTGTCCTATCTGACATTTATCTCTCCTCTTGTCTGAGTTTATCTTTTCTTTCTCTGGAGCCTCCTTTTGTCTCCTCTCCTTTCTGAGAGGAAAATGCTGAATGGAGCTGGAAGATGATGATTCTTTCCACCTATCTTGGTTTGAGGCCAATGAAAGCTTTTGCTTCCTGCCCTAGATGTCCTTGGTTTTGTGACTTTATACTTGTCAGTAAGTTTCTTCTAGCCCTAGAGAACAAGAAATGAGAAAGATAGTGTCACTATCCAGGAATCCTTTTCTGACCTTTCTGTCCTTTTGGGTCCCCACTCATCTATCCCTGAACACTTGTCTGATACAATTAATATGGCTCATTCGTTCCCATATGTCTCTTCAGACCATAGGCTCCCTGAGTCCAGGGGCACAGTAGGTACTGTAGGCACTCAATAACAGCCAATACATGTAATAAAAAGAGTAAATTAAGCCAGCTGTGTGATGATCCAGGGTTGTAGCCCCAATACTTGGGAGGCGAGGGTAGAAAGGCAAGGGTTTGAGGCTCTCCTAGACTATATAGAAAGGGCCTGTCCAAAAACAGCAACTCACTGAGTAACTATGGCAGAAGGTTTTGTGAGATTTAAAGGTGGTAGCATGTACACATGCATATGATGTAGAGCATAAGTCATATCGTTGTTACCATGTAAAAGTTAGGTTCTCATTAACTATTGTGTGTCAGAGGTCCATTGAGAGTTCCCCATACAGGGCTACTCAAGGCACAGGGCTCAGCTTAGAAACACATCAGGAGGACCAGTGCTGAAGACACACTGAGCTGACAACTTCCAGGATCCAAGAAAGTCCCAGCATACAAGTCCAAGCACACCAAGGTTTGTTGATGCACAAGAAACAGCCACATTGTGCCCAGGCTCCATTGCAACCTACAGATTCATCTGTAGGAGGGCATTAACACTAAGGCTGCAACTCATAAATATCCCAAAATGAAAATATGTGAAAATGGAGTAGCGTCCTGTAACCAGACAGAATGGCTTACATACAGAATAGGGTTCCATCTTACAAACAGGCAAAGGAGTGAAAGACAGCAGATGCGGGAAGCATACAGCTTAGGATCTCATTCGTACAAAGTGTGAAGACAACTAAACTGCTTCTATTCTGTTTGGAATCAGGAGAGTGGCCATTCTGGAAAGATAAAGAGTGACCAGAAGACACTGTGGTTGGGGAGGTTCTGAGGGACCAGTTTATGCTCTGTACTCTGGCTGAATTCAGTATCTGAACTACATACTAACTTGTGCATTTAAATACAAAACAAGTTTAAAGGTTAGAAATCATGAAGGGAGACCATGGTGGCATCTGGAGACACACAGCATAGCAACACTATTAAGCCTAGAAATCTAGGTAAAATCAATTGCACACAAATATGTGCTGTCAAGTCCGGGAACTCCTGGTCATTTTGTTTTAAATCATAGTTTTTCAAAAAATCTTTTAACAATAATCTTAATGTTAATATTTATAAAGACATTATTCTTCCCATTGTATAAATGAAGAAATTGAGGTTTAAATGAAAGAGCAGAAGGTGTTTCTTTCTATGGCAGCAAAGAGATGTCTTACCCCCTGTCAGTACTTCCAAGTCAGCCAGACCGTAGAGGAGTATCAAGCCAAACAAAAATAAGGCAACTTGAGTTATTTGCCCATTTTCCAAGAAGAGTGAAGAGGCAAAAGAGAGCTCAGACCTGAAGGATCCAGATGAGCAGGGGACAATTGATGTCTCAATTGCAACCTGTGCAGGCTGGTGTGACATGGTCCAGATGCCTGGCTGAATAAAACCCTGGAGTTGTACCACAGCCCGCAGAATGAATGAGGGTGGAGAGCAAGTGAGGTTATGGTAAGATCAGAAATTAAACAAAATATAGGAACCATAAAATGAATATTTAACATCTATGAAACATCAACATGGCATTCTGTTTCTTTATAGACTCAGATCTGCAGAGTGAGATGAATACCTGTTATTTATTATGTCAGCATCTGAAATCTCAGAAGCAAAAGCCATGCCTTGATAGAGCTCATATGTGGGCACCTTGGACATCTTTAGTGACATCTGCAAGCCTCTGGGATCTGGAGAGGGGAGAGGAAGGGAGAGGGAAGGGAGGGAGGGAGGAAGAAGACTTGTGTGGGTACATGCATGAGCTCGGAGCAGAGTCCCGTCCCAGTGGGCACTGTGGAGGAAGGTCCATGTGTTTTCACTTTGAGACCATGTATGCTATTGTCTCCTGAAGTCTGCCTTCAGATGCTGTTAGCAGTATCAGTTCTTGAATTTTCTAAAGAACCACATTTCATGAGGCCTCATAAATATTAGAACTTCTTCCCCCTCCCAGCCCCGAAAGAACGCTTTCATGGTGCTTCCACGGGATGCTCACACACGGCCATGTGCATGTGACTGTATTTCCAGCTCCCCCTTCCACAGTGGCATATGCTGATGCTGTGTGCGAGGCACTGGAATCGTGAGAATATGTCTCCAATTTGTGCTGCTCTTGGGAGAAGTATCAATAGTAAGCTATCACTTTCATAAGTGATATCATATCCTGATTGAACATTGCCAGAGAGTTCTGGGCCACTTGGTGGTTAGACTCCCCTTAGATCCAATTACAGTTGTAAAAGTGGTTTGCGTTAAAAGCTCTGAGTCTAGGATTTGATCATTATAAGTAGGATAAACCACCAAAAGAATGTGAATTGCTTTCACTAAAAGGATGTAATAGCCCAGAGAATCTCTTTCACATTTCAAATTAGGAAGCCCAGCATTGCCGTCTTCTCTGCCACTGTCCTTCACCATGCTAGTAAGAGGTTGGTAGGCTTTATCTTTAAGGATATTCCAGCTAAAGGTATCTTAGTCTCTCTCTCTCTCTGTCTCTGTCTCTCTCTTTCTCTGTCTCTCTCTGTCTCTCTCTCTCTGTCTCTCTTTCTCTCCCCCTCCTTCCTCTTTCTTTCTCTTTCTGTGAGTGTGTGTATGTGTGTGTCTGTCTCTTTGTCTCTGTCTCTCCTCTCTTCCCCTTTCTATCCATCTCACTTCCCCCATCTCTCCCTTCTTTCTTCTCATTCTTCACTCCTCTTCCTCCTTAGCCCCTCTCTCATTTCTTTCCTCTCTCCTCCCGTCCTTTCCCTCTATCTGTCTTTCTTCCTCTGTCTTCCCTTCCCCTTGTCTCTGTGTATGAGGTGAACATGCATGTGTGCACATGTGCCTGCAGGCATTCATAGACACCAGAGGTTGGTGTCAGTTGTCATCCACAGTTGTTCCCTACTTTGTTTCATTTCTTTAGATGAGGCCTCTTACAGAGCCTGGAGCTCACCAATTCAGCTATACTGACTGGCCTGAGAATCCCCCTGCCTCCGTCCCCTAGTTCTGGGATTACAAACTCATGCTCAAATGATCTAGCCTTTTACCTGAGCTCTGGAGATGGGAACTTAGGTCCTAATGTGTGCACAGTAAGTACTTTACCGACTCAACCCCAGACTCTGGGTTTTAGGTTTCAAATAATCAAAGGAGAGTTCTTACAGTTCACTGAGAACTGAGATTCACATGGCTTCTATCTGAAGATGTTTTCCCTGAGTTCTCAGAGACTTTAAAATAATCCCATGCTCATTTTGCCCTCAAACTGAACTTTTCATTAATGTGGTAATACTTCTACCCAAAGCTGTGGTCAAGAGGCAATCGTGTGCAAAAAGCAGATGCTGGACATGGAAGAATTAACTTCCCTAAAGCTTTGGGGGCAGGGTCATGGTCCTGCTTCCCAAGCTGTGAAAGAATCTTCCCACCACATCAATCCTGCAGACAGACAGGATCTTCAGAATGCTGCTTCTTCTCACCCCAGTGCAATTCACCTGCTAATAAGGCACGCCCTAATTGCTCTCTGACCTGGAACCTACAACTAAGCATGGATGTGAGCTGGCTTGAAAATAAGACAACCAACCAGCTTCCCCTGTAATCCCTGGCCATACAGTCACACTTGATACCTACTACTCTCTATCCAGGTGACTTCTTACCCACCATCCTTTCTGCCCTTGCTGTGAGAAAGCTTAGAAATATGGTTGAGAAGAATGAGAAGAGTCCACAAAGTGGACAGAACTCATCTTCTTATTTATTGTATCACCCACCTCTGGCTGCACAAGAAGCTGGTAACCCTAGTAGCACCTTTCAAAAAGACCTTTCATACTGGGCCGGGATGATGTGTCCTCAGTAGGAAAACCTGTGTCAATTTTCTTTTTTAGAAAACAGGTGTAGTTTTGCAACCATTTCATGCAGGGAATTACTTTAGGGCTACATTCTTCTTGTGAAGAGAAGCCAATAAACAAACTAGAAAAATGCCTTGCAGATAGGCCCAGGAGTGTCCTCGTCCCCTTCCGAAAGTGC
>NC_047658.1:167104288-167109288 GCF_011762505.2 Arvicanthis niloticus
GGTTAGGGTTAGGGTTAGGGTTAGGGTTAGGGTTAGGGTTAGGGTTAGGGTTAGGGTTAGGGTTAGGGTTAGGGTTAGGGTTAGGGTTAGGGTTAGGGTTAGGGTTAGGGTTAGGGTTAGGGTTAGGGTTAGGGTTAGGGTTAGGGTTAGGGTTAGGGTTAGGGTTAGGGTTAGGGTTAGGGTTAGGGTTAGGGTTAGGGTTAGGGTTAGGGTTAGGGTTAGGGTTAGGGTTAGGGTTAGGGTTAGGGTTAGGGTTAGGGTTAGGGTTAGGGTTAGGGTTAGGGTTAGGGTTAGGGTTAGGGTTAGGGTTAGGGTTAGGGTTAGGGTTAGGGTTAGGGTTAGGGTTAGGGTTAGGGTTAGGGTTAGGGTTAGGGTTAGGGTTAGGGTTAGGGTTAGGGTTAGGGTTAGGGTTAGGGTTAGGGTTAGGGTTAGGGTTAGGGTTAGGGTTAGGGTTAGGGTTAGGGTTAGGGTTAGGGTTAGGGTTAGGGTTAGGGTTAGGGTTAGGGTTAGGGTTAGGGTTAGGGTTAGGGTTAGGGTTAGGGTTAGGGTTAGGGTTAGGGTTAGGGTTAGGGTTAGGGTTAGGGTTAGGGTTAGGGTTAGGGTTAGGGTTAGGGTTAGGGTTAGGGTTAGGGTTAGGGTTAGGGTTAGGGTTAGGGTTAGGGTTAGGGTTAGGGTTAGGGTTAGGGTTAGGGTTAGGGTTAGGGTTAGGGTTAGGGTTAGGGTTAGGGTTAGGGTTAGGGTTAGGGTTAGGGTTAGGGTTAGGGTTAGGGTTAGGGTTAGGGTTAGGGTTAGGGTTAGGGTTAGGGTTAGGGTTAGGGTTAGGGTTAGGGTTAGGGTTAGGGTTAGGGTTAGGGTTAGGGTTAGGGTTAGGGTTTGGGTTAGGGTTAGGGTTAGGGTTAGGGTTAGGGTTAGGGTTAGGGTTAGGGTTAGGGTTAGGGTTAGGGTTAGGGTTAGGGTTAGGGTTAGGGTTAGGGTTAGGGTTAGGGTAGGGTTAGGGTTAGGGTTAGGGTTAGGGTTAGGGTTAGGGTTAGGGTTAGGGTTAGGGTTAGGGTTAGGGTTAGGGTTAGGGTTAGGGTTAGGGTTAGGGTTAGGGTTAGGGTTAGGGTTAGGGTTAGGGTTAGGGTTAGGGTTAGGGTTAGGGTTAGGGTTAGGGTTAGGGTTAGGGTTAGGGTTAGGGTTAGGGTTAGGGTTAGGGTTAGGGTTAGGGTTAGGGTTAGGGTTAGGGTTAGGGTTAGGGTTAGGGTTAGGGTTAGGGTTAGGGTTAGGGTTAGGGTTAGGGTTAGGGTTAGGGTTAGGGTTAGGGTTAGGGTTAGGGTTAGGGTTAGGGTTAGGGTTAGGGTTAGGGTTAGGGTTAGGGTTAGGGTTAGGGTTAGGGTTAGGGTTAGGGTTAGGGTTAGGGTTAGGGTTAGGGTTAGGGTTAGGGTTAGGGTTAGGGTTAGGGTTAGGGTTAGGGTTAGGGTTAGGGTTAGGGTTAGGGTTAGGGTTAGGGTTAGGGTTAGGGTTAGGGTTAGGGTTAGGGTTAGGGTTAGGGTTAGGGTTAGGGTTAGGGTTAGGGTTAGGGTTAGGGTTAGGGTTAGGGTTAGGGTTAGGGTTAGGGTTAGGGTTAGGGTTAGGGTTAGGGTTAGGGTTAGGGTTAGGGTTAGGGTTAGGGTTAGGGTTAGGGTTAGGGTTAGGGTTAGGGTTAGGGTTAGGGTTAGGGTTAGGGTTAGGGTTAGGGTTAGGGTTAGGGTTAGGGTTAGGGTTAGGGTTAGGGTTAGGGTTAGGGTTAGGGTTAGGGTTAGGGTTAGGGTTAGGGTTAGGGTTAGGGTTAGGGTTAGGGTTAGGGTTAGGGTTAGGGTTAGGGTTAGGGTTAGGGTTAGGGTTAGGGTTAGGGTTAGGGTTAGGGTTAGGGTTAGGGTTAGGGTTAGGGTTAGGGTTAGGGTTAGGGTTAGGGTTAGGGTTAGGGTTAGGGTTAGGGTTAGGGTTAGGGTTAGGGTTAGGGTTAGGGTTAGGGTTAGGGTTAGGGTTAGGGTTAGGGTTAGGGTTAGGGTTAGGGTTAGGGTTAGGGTTAGGGTTAGGGTTAGGGTTAGGGTTAGGGTTAGGGTTAGGGTTAGGGTTAGGGTTAGGGTTAGGGTTAGGGTTAGGGTTAGGGTTAGGGTTAGGGTTAGGGTTAGGGTTAGGGTTAGGGTTAGGGTTAGGGTTAGGGTTAGGGTTAGGGTTAGGGTTAGGGTTAGGGTTAGGGTTAGGGTTAGGGTTAGGGTTAGGGTTAGGGTTAGGGTTAGGGTTAGGGTTAGGGTTAGGGTTAGGGTTAGGGTTAGGGTTAGGGTTAGGGTTAGGGTTAGGGTTAGGGTTAGGGTTAGGGTTAGGGTTAGGGTTAGGGTTAGGGTTAGGGTTAGGGTTAGGGTTAGGGTTAGGGTTAGGGTTAGGGTTAGGGTTAGGGTTAGGGTTAGGGTTAGGGTTAGGGTTAGGGTTAGGGTTAGGGTTAGGGTTAGGGTTAGGGTTAGGGTTAGGGTTAGGGTTAGGGTTAGGGTTAGGGTTAGGGTTAGGGTTAGGGTTAGGGTTAGGGTTAGGGTTAGGGTTAGGGTTAGGGTTAGGGTTAGGGTTAGGGTTAGGGTTAGGGTTAGGGTTAGGGTTAGGGTTAGGGTTAGGGTTAGGGTTAGGGTTAGGGTTAGGGTTAGGGTTAGGGTTAGGGTTAGGGTTAGGGTTAGGGTTAGGGTTAGGGTTAGGGTTAGGGTTAGGGTTAGGGTTAGGGTTAGGGTTAGGGTTAGGGTTAGGGTTAGGGTTAGGGTTAGGGTTAGGGTTAGGGTTAGGGTTAGGGTTAGGGTTAGGGTTAGGGTTAGGGTTAGGGTTAGGGTTAGGGTTAGGGTTAGGGTTAGGGTTAGGGTTAGGGTTAGGGTTAGGGTTAGGGTTAGGGTTAGGGTTAGGGTTAGGGTTAGGGTTAGGGTTAGGGTTAGGGTTAGGGTTAGGGTTAGGGTTAGGGTTAGGGTTAGGGTTAGGGTTAGGGTTAGGGTTAGGGTTAGGGTTAGGGTTAGGGTTAGGGTTAGGGTTAGGGTTAGGGTTAGGGTTAGGGTTAGGGTTAGGGTTAGGGTTAGGGTTAGGGTTAGGGTTAGGGTTAGGGTTAGGGTTAGGGTTAGGGTTAGGGTTAGGGTTAGGGTTAGGGTTAGGGTTAGGGTTAGGGTTAGGGTTAGGGTTAGGGTTAGGGTTAGGGTTAGGGTTAGGGTTAGGGTTAGGGTTAGGGTTAGGGTTAGGGTTAGGGTTAGGGTTAGGGTTAGGGTTAGGGTTAGGGTTAGGGTTAGGGTTAGGGTTAGGGTTAGGGTTAGGGTTAGGGTTAGGGTTAGGGTTAGGGTTAGGGTTAGGGTTAGGGTTAGGGTTAGGGTTAGGGTTAGGGTTAGGGTTAGGGTTAGGGTTAGGGTTAGGGTTAGGGTTAGGGTTAGGGTTAGGGTTAGGGTTAGGGTTAGGGTTAGGGTTAGGGTTAGGGTTAGGGTTAGGGTTAGGGTTAGGGTTAGGGTTAGGGTTAGGGTTAGGGTTAGGGTTAGGGTTAGGGTTAGGGTTAGGGTTAGGGTTAGGGTTAGGGTTAGGGTTAGGGTTAGGGTTAGGGTTAGGGTTAGGGTTAGGGTTAGGGTTAGGGTTAGGGTTAGGGTTAGGGTTAGGGTTAGGGTTAGGGTTAGGGTTAGGGTTAGGGTTAGGGTTAGGGTTAGGGTTAGGGTTAGGGTTAGGGTTAGGGTTAGGGTTAGGGTTAGGGTTAGGGTTAGGGTTAGGGTTAGGGTTAGGGTTAGGGTTAGGGTTAGGGTTAGGGTTAGGGTTAGGGTTAGGGTTAGGGTTAGGGTTAGGGTTAGGGTTAGGGTTAGGGTTAGGGTTAGGGTTAGGGTTAGGGTTAGGGTTAGGGTTAGGGTTAGGGTTAGGGTTAGGGTTAGGGTTAGGGTTAGGGTTAGGGTTAGGGTTAGGGTTAGGGTTAGGGTTAGGGTTAGGGTTAGGGTTAGGGTTAGGGTTAGGGTTAGGGTTAGGGTTAGGGTTAGGGTTAGGGTTAGGGTTAGGGTTAGGGTTAGGGTTAGGGTTAGGGTTAGGGTTAGGGTTAGGGTTAGGGTTAGGGTTAGGGTTAGGGTTAGGGTTAGGGTTAGGGTTAGGGTTAGGGTTAGGGTTAGGGTTAGGGTTAGGGTTAGGGTTAGGGTTAGGGTTAGGGTTAGGGTTAGGGTTAGGGTTAGGGTTAGGGTTAGGGTTAGGGTTAGGGTTAGGGTAGGGTTAGGGTTAGGGTTAGGGTTAGGGTTAGGGTTAGGGTTAGGGTTAGGGTTAGGGTTAGGGTTAGGGTTAGGGTTAGGGTTAGGGTTAGGGTTAGGGTTAGGGTTAGGGTTAGGGTTAGGGTTAGGGTTAGGGTTAGGGTTAGGGTTAGGGTTAGGGTTAGGGTTAGGGTTAGGGTTAGGGTTAGGGTTAGGGTTAGGGTTAGGGTTAGGGTTAGGGTTAGGGTTAGGGTTAGGGTTAGGGTTAGGGTTAGGGTTAGGGTTAGGGTTAGGGTTAGGGTTAGGGTTAGGGTTAGGGTTAGGGTTAGGGTTAGGGTTAGGGTTAGGGTTAGGGTTAGGGTTAGGGTTAGGGTTAGGGTTAGGGTTAGGGTTAGGGTTAGGGTTAGGGTTAGGGTTAGGGTTAGGGTTAGGGTTAGGGTTAGGGTTAGGGTTAGGGTTAGGGTTAGGGTTAGGGTTAGGGTTAGGGTTAGGGTTAGGGTTAGGGTTAGGGTTAGGGTTAGGGTTAGGGTTAGGGTTAGGGTTAGGGTTAGGGTTAGGGTTAGGGTTAGGGTTAGGGTTAGGGTTAGGGTTAGGGTTAGGGTTAGGGTTAGGGTTAGGGTTAGGGTTAGGGTTAGGGTTAGGGTTAGGGTTAGGGTTAGGGTTAGGGTTAGGGTTAGGGTTAGGGTTAGGGTTAGGGTTAGGGTTAGGGTTAGGGTTAGGGTTAGGGTTAGGGTTAGGGTTAGGGTTAGGGTTAGGGTTAGGGTTAGGGTTAGGGTTAGGGTTAGGGTTAGGGTTAGGGTTAGGGTT
>NC_047658.1:167114288-167116563 GCF_011762505.2 Arvicanthis niloticus
GTTAGGGTTAGGGTTAGGGTTAGGGTTAGGGTTAGGGTTAGGGTTAGGGTTAGGGTTAGGGTTAGGGTTAGGGTTAGGGTTAGGGTTAGGGTTAGGGTTAGGGTTAGGGTTAGGGTTAGGGTTAGGGTTAGGGTTAGGGTTAGGGTTAGGGTTAGGGTTAGGGTTAGGGTTAGGGTTAGGGTTAGGGTTAGGGTTAGGGTTAGGGTTAGGGTTAGGGTTAGGGTTAGGGTTAGGGTTAGGGTTAGGGTTAGGGTTAGGGTTAGGGTTAGGTTAGGGTTAGGGTTAGGGTTAGGGTTAGGGTTAGGGTTAGGGTTAGGGTTAGGGTTAGGGTTAGGGTTAGGGTTAGGGTTAGGGTTAGGGTTAGGGTTAGGGTTAGGGTTAGGGTAGGGTTAGGGTTAGGGTTAGGGTTAGGGTTAGGGTTAGGGTTAGGGTTAGGGTTAGGGTTAGGGTTAGGGTTAGGGTTAGGGTTAGGGTTAGGGTAGGGTTAGGGTTAGGGTTAGGGTTAGGGTTAGGGTTAGGGTTAGGGTTAGGGTTAGGGTTAGGTTAGGGTTAGGGTTAGGGTTAGGGTTAGGGTTAGGGTTAGGGTTAGGGTTATGGTTAGGGTTAGGGTTAGGGTTAGGGTTAGGGTTAGGGTTAGGGTTAGGGTTAGGGTTAGGGTTAGGGTTAGGGTTAGGGTTAGGGTTAGGGTTAGGGTTAGGGTTAGGGTTAGGGTTAGGGTTAGGGTTAGGGTTAGGGTTAGGGTTAGGGTTAGGGTTAGGGTTAGGGTTAGGGTTAGGGTTAGGGTTAGGGTTAGGGTTAGGGTTAGGGTTAGGGTTAGGGTTAGGGTTAGGGTTAGGGTTAGGGTTAGGGTTAGGGTTAGGGTTAGGGTTAGGGTTAGGGTTAGGGTTAGGGTTAGGGTTAGGGTTAGGGTTAGGGTTAGGGTTAGGGTTAGGGTTAGGGTTAGGGTTAGGGTTAGGGTTAGGGTTAGGGTTAGGGTTAGGGTTAGGGTTAGGGTTAGGGTTAGGGTTAGGGTTAGGGTTAGGGTTAGGGTTAGGGTTAGGGTTAGGGTTAGGGTTAGGGTTAGGGTTAGGGTTAGGGTTAGGGTTAGGGTTAGGGTTAGGGTTAGGGTTAGGGTTAGGGTTAGGGTTAGGGTTAGGGTTAGGGTTAGGGTTAGGGTTAGGGTTAGGGTTAGGGTTAGGGTTAGGTTAGGGTTAGGGTTAGGGTTAGGGTTAGGGTTAGGGTTAGGGTTAGGGTTAGGGTTAGGGTTAGGGTTAGGGTTAGGGTTAGGGTTAGGGTTAGGGGTTAGGGTTAGGGTTAGGGTTAGGGTTAGGGTTAGGGTTAGGGTAGGGTTAGGGTTAGGGTTAGGGTTAGGGTTAGGGTTAGGGTTAGGGTTAGGGTAGGGTTAGGGTTAGGGTTAGGGTTAGGGTTAGGGTTAGGGTTAGGGTTAGGGTTAGGGTTAGGGTTAGGGTTAGGGTTAGGGTTAGGGTAGGGTTAGGGTTAGGGTTAGGGTTAGGGTTAGGGTTAGGGTTAGGGTTAGGGTTAGGGTTAGGGTTAGGGTTAGGGTTAGGGTTAGGGTTAGGGTTTAGGGTTTAGGGTTTAGGGTTAGGGTTAGGGTTAGGGTTAGGGTTAGGGTTAGGGTTAGGGTTAGGTTAGGGTTAGGGTTAGGGTAGGGTTAGGGTTAGGGTTAGGGTTAGGGTTAGGGTTAGGGTTAGGGTTAGGGTTAGGGTTAGGGTAGGGTTAGGGTTAGGGTTAGGGTTAGGGTTAGGGTTAGGGTTAGGGTAGGGTTAGGGTTAGGGTTAGGGTTAGGGTTAGGGTTTAGGGTTAGGGTTAGGGTTAGGGTTAGGGTTAGGGTTAGGGTTAGGGTTAGGGTTAGGGTTAGGGTTAGGGTTAGGGTTAGGGTTAGGGGTTAGGGTTAGGGTTAGGGTTAGGGTTAGGGTTAGGGTTAGGGTTAGGGTTAGGGTTAGGGTTAGGGTTAGGGTTAGGGTTAGGGTTAGGGTTAGGGTTAGGGTTAGGGTTAGGGTTAGGGTTAGGGTTAGGGTTAGGGTTAGGGTTAGGGTTAGGGTTAGGGTAGGGTTAGGGTTAGGGTTAGGGTTAGGGTTAGGGTTAGGGTTAGGGTTAGGGTTAGGGTTAGGGTTAGGGTTAGGGTTAGGGTTAGGGTTAGGGTTTAGGGTTAGGGTTAGGGTTAGGGTTAGGGTTAGGGTTAGGGTTAGGGTTAGGGTTAGGGTTAGGGTTAGGGTTAGGGTTAGGGTTAGGGTTAGGGTTAGGGTTAGGGTTAGGGTAGGGTTAGGGTTAGAGG
>NC_047659.1:0-67968 GCF_011762505.2 Arvicanthis niloticus
GAAAGTGGGGCATCCAGAGAAAGGGGAAGACAAAAAGTTATTCAGTGATAGGAGAGAACAGAAAGGCATCAACAGAGAGGAGAGGATAGAAGGGCATCCAGAGAGAGGAGAGGACAGAAGGGCATCCAGAGTGAGGAGAAAACAGAAGGGCATCCAGAGAAATGAGAGAACAGGAGAGCATCCATAGAGAGAAGAGAACAGAAGGACAACCAGAGATATGAGAGTACTGAAGGGAATCCAGAAAGAAGAGAGGATAGAAGGGCATCCAGAGAGAGGAGAGCACAAAAGGGAATCCAGAGAGATGAGAGAACAGAAGGATATCCAGAGAGAATAGAGGACACAAGGGCATCTTGAGAGAGGAGAGAAGAGCAGCACATCCAGAGAGAAAAGAAAAAAATGGAATCCAGAGAGAGAAGAGAACAGTAGGGCATCAGAGAGAGGAGAGTACAGAAGGCATCCTGAGAGAGGAGAGGACAGAAGGGCATCCAGAGAAAGGAGAGGACAGAAGGGCATCCAGAGAGAGGAGAGTACAGAAGGGATCCAGAGAGAGGAGGGAACAGAAAGCTATCCAGAGAGAGGAGAGAACAGAAGGGCATCCAGAGAGAGGAGAGGACAGAAGGCCATCCAAAGAGAGGAGAGAACAGAAGGGCATCCAGAGAGTAGAGAAAACAGAAAGGCATCCAGAGAGAGTAGAGAATAAAACGGTATCCAGAGAGCAGATAAGACAGAAGGGCATCCAGAGAGAGGAGAGTACAAAAGGGATCCAGAGAGTCAAGAGAAGAGAAAGTCATCCAGAGAGAGGAGAGAATAGAAGGGCATCCAGAGAGAGGAGAGGACATAAGGCCATCCAAAGAGAGCAGAGAACAGACGGGCATCCAGAGAGCAGAGAAAACAGAAAGGCATCCACAGAGAGTAGAAAATAGAACGGTATCCAGAGAGCAGAGAAGACAGAAAGGCATCCAGAGAGAAGAGAAGTTAGAAGGGCATCCATTGAGAGGAGAGAACAGAAGGGCATCCAGAGAGATGACGACAGAATAGCATCCATAGAGAGGTGAAAAAAGAAGTGCATCCAGAGAGAGGAGAAGAGAGAAGGTCATCCAGAGTGAAGAGAATACAGAAGAGCATCCAGAGAGAGGATAGATTAGAAGGTCTTCCAGAGAGAGGAGAAGACAGAAGGACATCCAGAGAGTGAAGAGGACAAATAACATCCCAAAAGAATAGAGAACATAAGTGCATCCAGAGAGATGATAGAACAGGAGAGAATCCAGAAAGAGGGGAGAACAGAAGCCCATCCAGAGAGAGCAGAAGACTGAAGGATATCCAGAGTGAGGAGAAAATTGTCGGGCATCCAGATGAAAGAGAATACTGAAGGGCATCGAGAGAATCGAGAGAACAAAAGGGCATAGGGAGAGAGGAGAAGACAGAAGAGCATCAAGTTTGAGGCAAGGTCAGAAGTGCATCCAGAGGGATGAGATGACAGAAGAGAATCTAGGGAAAGGAGAGAACAGAAGGGCATCCAGAGAGATGAGAAGACAAAAGGGCATCCAGACAGAGTAGAGGACAGAATTGCATCCAGAGAGAGAAAAGAACAGAAGGACATCCAGGGAGAGGAGAGAACAGAAGGGCATCCAGAGAAAGGAGAATTTCGAAGGGTGTCTGGAGAGTGAAGGGAACAGAAGGGCATTTAGAGGGATGAGATGACAGAAGAGAATCTAGAAAAAGGAGAGAAAAGAAGGGCATCCAGAGAGATGAGAAGACAGAAGGGCATCCAGAGAGAGTACAGGACAGAATGGCATCCAGAGAGAGGAAATAACAGAAGGTCATCCAGAGTGATAAAAATACAGAAGGGCATCCAGAGAGAGGAGAGGACAGAAGGGCATCCAAAGAGAAGAGAACAGAGAACATCCAGAGAGATGAGAGGACAGAAAGGCATGTAGAGAGAGGAGAAGACATAAGGGCCTCCATAGATAGGTGAAAACAGAAGGGCATCCAGAGAGAGGAGAAGACAGAAGGGCATCCAGAGAGATAACTTGACAGAAGAGCATACGGAGAGTTGAGAGATCAGAAGGTCATCCAGAGAGAGGGGAAGACAGAATGGCATTCAGAGAGAGGAGAGGACAGAAGGGCATCCAGATAGAGGAAAGAACAGAAGGGCATCCAGAGAGAGGAGAAGACAGAAGGGTATCTGGATAGAGGAGAGAAAAGAAGTTCATCCAGAGAGAGGAGAAAACAGACGGTCATCCAGAGAGGTAAAGACAGAAGGGCATCCAGAGAGAGGAGAGAACAGAAGGGATTCCAGAGAGAGGAGAGAACAGAAGGGCATGTAGAGAGAGAAGAAGACAGAAGGGCACCCATAGATAGGTGAAAACAGAAGGGCATCCAGAGAGAGGAGAAGACAGATGGGCATCCAGTTAGAGGAGAGAACCGAAGGGCATCCAAAGAGAGGAGACAAGAGAAGGTCATCCAGAGGGAGGAGAAGACAGAAGGGCATCCAGAGAGAGGAGAGGACAGAAGGGCTTCCAGGTAGAAGAGAAGACAGAAGGGCATCCAGAGAGAAGAGACGACAACAGCGCTTACAGGTAGAAGAGAAGACAGAAGGGCATCCAGATAGAGTAGAGGAAAAAAGGTAATCCAGATAGACAAGGGAACAGAAGGCCATCCAGCAAGACAAGAGAACAGAAGGGCATCCAGAGAATGGAGAGAACAGAAGAGCATCCAAAGACATTAGAAGACAGAAGGGCATTCAAAGATAGGAGAGGACAGAAGAGCATTCATTGAGCGGGAAAGACAGAAGGGCATCCAGAGAGGAGAAGACAGAAGGTCATGCAGAGAGAGGAGAGAACAGAAGGGCATCCAGAGCAATGAGAGGTCAGGAGAGCCTCCATAGAGTGTATAGAACAGAAAGGCAGCTAGAAAGATAAGAGGACAGAATGGAATCCAGAGAGAGAAGAGGACAGAGGGCCATCCAAAGAGTGGAGAAAACAGAAGGGCATCCAGAGAGAGGATAGGACAGATGTGCATCTGGATAGAGGATAGAAATGAAGGGCATCCAGAGAGAGAAGAGAACAGAAGAGCATCCAGAGAGATAAGAAGACAGAAGGGCCTTCAAAGATAGGAGAGAACGAAAGGGCATTCAGAGAGAGGGAAAGACAGAAGGGCATCCAGAGAAGAAAAGTCAGGAGGTCATCTAGAGAGAGGAGAGAACAGAAGGGCATCCAGAGCGATGAGAGGTCAGGAGTGCCTCCATAGAGAGAAGAGAACAGAATGGCAGCTAGAAAGATAAGAGGACAGAATGGAATCCAGAGAGAGAAGAAGACAGAAGGGCATCCTAGAGAGGAGAGGACAGAAGGGCATCCAGAGGGAAGAGAGGACAGAAGGGCTTCCAAAGAGAGAAGAGGACACAAGGGCATCCAGATAGAGGAGAGAACAGAAAGGCATACAGAGAGAGGAGAGAACAGAAGGGTATCTGGAGAGAGTATAGGAGAAATGGGCATACAGAGAGAGAAGAGAACAAAAGGGCATCCAAAGAAAAAAGAAGACAGAAGGAGATAAAGATAGATGACAGGACAGCAGAAAATCCAGAGAGAGGAGAGAACAGAAGGGCATCCAGAGATAAGAGAAGACAGAAGGGCATCCAGAGAGAGCAGAAAACAGAAGGCCATCCAGCGAGAGGAGAGTACAGAAGTGCCTACATAGAAAGGAGAGAACAGAAGGGAATCCAGATAGTGGAGAAAACAGAAGAGCATCCAGAGAGAGGAGTGACTAGAAGAGCATCCAGAGAGATTAGAAGACAGAAGGGAATTCAAAGATAGGAGAGTACAAAAGGGCATTCAGAGAGTGTGGAAGACAGAAGGGCTTCTAGAGAGAGGAGACAACAGAAGGACATCCAGAGAGAGGAGAGAACAGAATGCCATCCAGTGAGAGGAGAGGACAGAAGGGCATCCACAGAGACTGGAGAAAAGAAGAGCATTGAGAGAGAGGAGAGACCAGAAACGCATCCAGAGAGAGGAGAAGACAGAAGGGCATCCAGAGAGCGGAGAGAACAGAAGGTCATCCAGAGAGATGAGAGTATAGGAGAGCCTCTATAGAGAGAAGAGAACAGAAAGAAAACCAGAGAGATTAGAAAACAGAAGGGAATCCAGAGAAAGAAGTGGGCAGAAGGGCCTCCAAGAGAGGAGAGGACAGAAGGGCATACAGAGAGAGGAGAGTACAGAAGGGCATCCAGAGAGGTTAGAAGACAGAAGGGCATCCAGAGAGAGGATGGCGCAGAAAGGCATTCAGAGAGAGGAGAGAACAGAAGTGCATCCAGAGAGAGGAGAAGACATAAGGCATCAAGTGAGAGAGGAAATAATAGAAGGGCATCCAGAGAGAAGAGCAAAGAAGGGCATCCAGGGAGAGCAGAATAAAAAAGAGCATCCAGAGATATGAGAGAACTGAAGATCTTCCAGAGAGAAGAGGGAACAGAAGGGCATCAACAGAGATGAGCAAACAGAAGGTCATTCAGAGAGAGGAAACAACAGAAGGTCATCCATAGTGACGGAAAGACAGAAGGGCTTCCAGAGAGAGAAGAGGACAGAAGGGCATCCAGATAGAGGAGAAGACAGAAGGGCATCCAGAGAGATGCTAGAAACAGAAAGGCATGTAGAGGGAGGAGAAGAAAGAAGGGCATCCATAGATAGTTGAAAACAGAAGGGTATCTAGAGAAAAAAGAAGACAGAAGGACATCCAGAGAGATAACTCTACAAAAGGGCATCCAGAGAGTGGAGAGATTAGAAGGGCATCCAGAAAGAGGGCAAGACAGAATTGCATCCAGAGAGAGGAGAGGACAGAAGGGCTTCAAGAGAGAGGAAAGAACAGAAGGGTATCCAGATAGAGGAGAAGACAGAAGCCTTCTAGATAGAGGAGAGAACAGAATTTCATCCAGAGAGAGGAGACAACAGACGGTCATCTAGAGAGACAAAAAAGACAGAAGTGAATCTAGAGAGAGGAGAGAACAAAAAGGCATGTATGGAGAGGAGAACACAGAAGGGCATCCATATAGAGGGGAAAACAGGAAATGCAGATAGAGCAGACAGAAGGGCATCTGGAGTGAGGAGAGAACAGAAAGGCATAAAGAGAGAGTAGAGGACAAGAGGGTATTCAGAGAAAGGAGAATACAGAAGAGTATCCCTGGAGAGGATTGGACACAAGGGCATCCAGAGAGATGAGAGAACAGAAGAGCATCCAGAGAGAGGAGAGGACACAAGTGCATCCTGAGAGATGAGAGAGCAGAAGATCTTCCAGAGAGAGGAGTAAACAGAAGGGCATCCACAGAAATGAGCGATCAGGAGATCATCCAGAGGAGAAGGGAACAGAAGGGCGTCCTGAGGAATGAGAGAACAGAAGAGAATCTAGAGAGATGAGAGAACAGAAGAATATGCATAGAGAGAAGAGAACAGAGTGGCATCCAGAGAGATGAGAGTAATGAACGGAATCTAGAGAGCTAAGAGAACAGAAGGGCATGTAGACAGAGGAGAAGACAGTAGGGCATCCATAGAGAGGTAAAAACAGAAGGGCATCCAGAGAGAAGAGAAGAGAGAAGGGCATCCAGAGAGATGAGATAACAGAAGAGCATCTGGAGAGAGGAGAGTTCAGAAAGGCATCAAGAGAGAGTGGAAGACAGAAGGGCATCCAGAGAGAGAAGAGGACTGAAGGGCATCCAGTGGGAGAAAAGAACAGAAGGGCATCCAGAAAGAGGATAAGGCAGAAGGGCGTCCCGATAGAGGAGAGAACAGAGGTCATCCAGAGAGATGAAAAGACAGAAGGGCATACAGAGAGAGGAGAGGACAGAAGGATATCTGGAGAGAGGAGAGAACAGAAGGGGATCTGGAGAGAGGGAGGACAGAGGGGCATCTTGAGACTGGAGAGAACAAAAAATCCTCCAGAGAGAGGAGAGAACAGAAGCGCATCAAGAGAGAGGAGTAGGAAGAATATCCTCCTGGTAGAGAAGAGACCAGACGGGCATCCACAGAGAGAAGAAAGAAGGGCATCTAGAGAAAGGAGAGGACAGAAGGGCATCCAGACATTGGAGGGAACAGAAGAGCATCCAGAGACAGGAGCAGAAACAAGGTCAGGCAGTCAAAGGAGAGAAAAGAAATGCATCCAGAGAAGAGATTGCAGAAGGGCATCCAGTGAGAGGAGAGAACTGAAGGGCATAGAGAGAGAGGAGAAGACAGAAACAACCCGGAAGAGGATAGAACACAAGGGCATCTAGAGAGTGGAGGAAACAGAAGATCATCCAGAGAGAGAAGAGAACAGAAGGGCATCTATAGAGGGGAGAAGACAGAGTTCATCCAGAGAGAGGTGAGAACAGAAGGGCATTCAGAATGATGAGAGAACAGGAGATCATCCATAGAGAGAAGACAACAGAAGGGCAAACAGAGATATGAGAGGGCAAAAGGGAATCCAGAGAGAGGAGAGAATAGAAGGGCATCCAGCAAGAAGAGAAGACAGAAGGACATCCGGAGATAGGAGAGAAGAGAAGGGCATCTGGAGAGAGGGGAGAACAGAAGGGCATCCAGAAAGAGGATAGGACAGAGAACATCCGGAGACAGGAGAAGACATAAGGGCATCCCGAGTGAGGATATGACAGAAGGGCATCCAGAGAGAAGAGAGTAAATAAGGGCCTCCAGAGAGACGAGAGAACAGAAGGGCATGCAGAGGGAGGAGAAAACTGAAGGACATCAAAAGAGAGGAGAGATCAGATTGGCATCCATGGAGAGGAGAAAACAGAAGAGCATCCAGAGATATGAGAGTACAGGAGAGCATCTATAGTGAGAAGAGAACAGAAGAGCAAAGAGAGAGAGGAGAGTACAGAAGGGAATACAGAGAGAGGAGAGGATAGAAGGGCATCCAGAGAGAAGAGAGGACAGAATGGCCTCCAGAGAGAAGAGAGAACAGAAGGGCATCCAGAGAGAGGAGACAACAGAAGGACATCCAGAGAAAGGAGAGAACAGAAGGCCATCCAGTGAGAGGAGAGGACAGAAGGACATCCACAGAGACTGGAGAACAGAAGAGCATAGAGAGAGAGGAGAGACCAGAAAGGTATCCAGAGAGAGGAGAAGACAGGAGGGCATCCAGAGAGAGGAGAGAACAGAAAGACATCCAGAGAGATGAGAGTACAGGAGAGCCTCGATAGAGAGAAGAGAACAGAGAGAAAACCAGAGAGATTAGAGGACAGAAGGGAATCCAGAGAAAGAAGAGGACAGAATGGACTCCAAGAGAGGTGAGAAGACAGAAGGACATCCAGAAAGTGGAGAGAACATAAGGGCATTCAGAGAGCAGAGAAGACCGAAGGCATCCAGAGAGAGGAGCTTATAGAAAGGCATCCAGGGAGAAGAAAAAAGAAGGGCATCCAGAGAGAGGAGAGAACAGAAGGGAATCCAGAGAGAGGAGAGAACACAAGAACATCCAGATAGATGAGAGAACAGAAGATCTTCCAGAGAGAGATGAGAACAGAAGGACATCCACAGAGATGAGGGAACAGAAGATCATCCAGAGAGAGAACGGAACAAAAGGGCATCCAGAGTGATAAGAGGACAGAATAGAATCTAGAGAGAGGAGACAAAAGAAGGGCATCCAGAGAGATAATGAGATGGGCATCCAGAGAGAGGAGAGGACAGAAGGGCATCCAGAGAGAGGAAAGAACAGAAGGGCATCCAGACAGAAGACAGAAGGGCATCTGGATAGAGGAAAGGAAAGAAGGTCATTCAGAGAGAGTAGAGAAAAGCAGGTCATCCATAGATACGAAAAGATAAATGGGCATCTAGAGAGAAGAGAGAGCAGAAGGGCATCCAGAGAGAGGAAAAGACAGAAGGCCATCCAGAGAGAGGAGAGAACAGAAGGGCACCCAGAAAAAGGAGAGAACAGAAGGGCATCCAGAGAGAGGAGAGAGCAGAAGGGCATCGAGAGAAAGAAGACAGAAGGGTATCCGGAGAGAGGAGAGAACAGAAGTGCATCCAGAATAAGGAGAGAACAGAAGGGCATTCAGAGATAGGAGAGGCCAGAAGGGCATCCAGAGAGAGGAGAAGACAGAAGGGCATCTGGAGAGAGGAGAGAACAAAAGGGCATCCAGAAAGAGGAAAGAACAGAAGGGCATCCAGAGAGAGAATAAGACATTAGGGAATCCAGAGAGAGGAGAGAACAGATGGGTATCCAGAAAGAGGAGGGAGCACAAAAGCATCCAGAGAGAGGAGAAGACAGAAGGGCATCCAGAGAGAGGAGAGAATAGAAGGGCATCTAGAGAGAGGAGAGAGCAGAAGAGCATCCAGTGAGAGGAGAGAACTGAAGGGCATTCAGAGAGTGGAGAAGACCAAAGGGCATCCAGAGTGATGAGAGAACAGAAGGGCATTCAGAGAGAGGAGAGGACAGAAGGGCATCCAGAGAATGGAGAGAACACAAGGGTGTCCAGAGCGAGGAGAGAACAGAAGGGTATCCAGAGAGAGGAGAAGACAGAAGGGCATCCAGATAGAGGAGAAGACAGACCCACATCCGGGGAGAGTAAAGAACAGAAGGCCATCCAGAGAGAGGAGACAGCAGAAGGGCATCAAGAGAGAGGAGAAGACAAAGGGACATCCGGCGAGAGGAGAGAACAGAATGGCATTCAGGGAGAGGTGAGGACAAAAGGGCATTCAGAGAAAGGAGAGAACAGAAGGGAATCCAGAGGGATAAGACAGAAGGGTATCCAGAGTGAGGAGAGGACAGATGGGCATCCCGAGAGAAGAGAGAACAGAAAGATCAGAGAACAGGCGAGAATTCAGAAAGAGGAGAGAACAGAAGCCCATCCAGAGAGAGCAAAAGACTGAAACACATCCAGAGAGAGAAGAGGACTGAAGAGCATCGGAAGAGAGGAGAAGACAGAAGGGCTTCCAGAAAAAGGAGAGAGCAGAAGAGCTTCCAGAGAGAGGAGAAGACAGAATGGCATCCGGAGGGAGGAGAGAACAAAAAGGCATTCAGAAAAAGGGGAGGACAGAAGGGCATCTGGACAGAGGAAAGACAGAATGACATCCAGAGAGAGGAGGGGACAGAGGGTCATAGAGTGAAGGGAAAAAAGAGAAGGGCATCAAGAGAGAAAAGAATACAGAAGGGATTCTAGAGTGAGGAGAGAATTGTAGGGCATCCAGAGAGAGGAGAAGACTGAAGGGCATTGGAAGAGAGAGGAGAAGAAAAGGGCATCGAGAGAGAGGAGAAGACAGAAGGGCATTGGAAGAGAGGAGAGAAGAGAAGGGCATCGAGAGAGAGGAGAAGACAGAATGGCATCCAGAGAGAGGAGATGACAGAGAGCATTCAGAGAGAGGGGAAAACAGAAGGGCATCCTAAGAATGGAGAGAACAGAAGGGCATCAAGAGAGAGAAGAAGGGAGAAGTTCATATGCAGAGAGAAGAGAACAGAAGGGCATCCAGAAAGAGGAGAAGACAGAACGGTATTCAGAGAGAGGAGAGTACAAAAGGGCATCCAGAGAGAGAAGAGGACACAAGGACATCCAGAGAGAGGAGAGAACAGAAGGGCATAAAGAGAGAGGAGAGAACAGAAGGGTATCCATAGAGAGGAGAGGAGAAAAGGGCATCCAGAGAGAGGCGAGAATAGAAGGGCATCCAGAGAAAGGAGAAGACAGAAGGGCATCCAGAGAGAGGAGAAGACATAAGGACATCCCGAGAGAAGAGAGAACAGAAGCACATCTAGGGAGATGAGAGAACATTAGGGAATCCAGAAAGAGGAGAGAACAGAAGCCCATCCAGATAGAGCAGAAGACTGAAGGATATCCAGAGAGAGAAGAGGACTGAAGGGGATCCAGAGATAGAAGAAGACAGAAGGGCATCCAGAGAGAGGAGAGAACATAATGGCATCCAGAGAGCGGAGAAGACAAAAGGGCATCCAGAGAGATGAGAGAATAGAAGCGCATCCAGAGAGATGAGAGAACAGGAGAGCATCCAGAAAGAGGAGAGAATAGAAGCCCATCCAGAGAGAGCAGAAGACTGACAGACATCTAGAAAGAGAAGAGGACTGATGGGCATCCAGAGAGAGGAGAAGACAGAAGGGCATCCAGAGAGTGGAGAGGACAGAATGGCATTCAGTGAGACGAGAGAACAGAAGGGCATGTGGTGAGAGGTGAAGACAGAAGGTATCCAGAGTGAGGAGAAAATTGTCAGGCATCCAGAGAGAGGAAAAGACAGAAGGGCATAGGGAGAGAGGAGAAGACAGAAGTGCATCCAGAGAGAGGAGAACAAAAAGGGCATCCAGAGAGAGGAGAGCAAAGAAAGCCATCCAGAGAGACAAGAGAACAAAAAGGCATCCAGAGAGAATTGAGGACAGAAGGGCAACTAGAGAGAGGAGAGAAGAGAAGGGCATCTAGTGAGATGAGAGGACAGAAGGGCATCCAGACAGAGGAGAGTGAAGAAGGGCATCCAGATAGAGGAGAGGACAGAAGGGATCCAGAGAGAGAAGAAGAGAGCAACGCCTACACAGAGAGTGAGAACATAATGGCATCCAGAGAGTGGAGAAGACAGAAGGGCATCCAGAGAGATGAGAGAACAGGAGAGAAGCCAGAAAGAGGAGCGAACAGAAGCCTATCCAGGGAGAACAGAAGACTGAAGGATATCCACAGAGAGAAGAGGACTGAAGGGCATCCGGAGAGAGGAGAACACAGAAGGGCATCCAGAGAGAGGAGAGGACAGAATGGCATCCAGTGAGATGAGAGAACAGAAAAGTATCTGGTGAGAGGAGAAGACAGAAGGGTATCCAGTGTGAGGAGTAAATTGTCGGGCATCCAGAGAGAGGAGAAGGTAAAAGGGCATAGAGAGAGAGGAGAAGACAGAATGGCATCCAGAGAGAGGAAAGGAAAGAAGGGCATCCAGAGAGAGGAGAGCACAGAAGGGCCTCCAGTAAGTCGAGAGAACAGACAGGCATCCAGAGAGAATAGAGAACAGAAGGGCATCTGGAGAAAGGAGAGAAGAGAAGGTCATCCAGTGAGAGGAGAAGGCAAAAAGGGAATCCAGAGAGAGGAGAGAACAGGAGGGCATCCAGAGAGATGAGAGGACAAAAGGGCATCCAGAGAGAGGAGTGGACAGAATGGCATTCAGAGAGAGGAGAGTGAAGAAGGGCATCCATGGAGAGGAGAGGTCAGAAGTGCATCCAGAGAGAGGAGAGAACAGAAAGCCATCCAGAGAGAGGAAAAGATAGAAACACATCCACAGAGTGGGTAGAACTTAAGGGCATCCAGAGAGCAGAGAAGACAGAAGGGCATCCTAGGAGAGTAGAGTATAGAACGGTATCCAGAGAGCGGAGAAGACAGAAGAACATCCTGAGAAACGAGAGAACATAAGGGCATCCAGAGAGAATAGAGGATAGAAGGGCATATAGGGAGAGCAGATAACAGAAGGGTATCCAGAAAGGGGAGAAGAAAGAAAGGCCTTGGGAGATAGGATAAGTCAGAAGAGAGAGGAGAGGACAGAATGGCCTTTAAGAGAGAAGAGAGAAAAGAAGGGCATCCAGAGATAGGAGAGAACAGAAGGGCATCAAAACAGAGTAGAACAGAAGGGCAACCAGAGAAAGGAAAAGACAGAAGGGCATTCAGAGAGAGGAGAGAACATGAGAGATTCCAGAAAGAGGAAAGAATAGAAGCCCATGCAGAGAGAGCAGAAGACTGACAGACTCCTAGAAAGAGAAGAGGACTGATGAGCATCCAGAGAGAGGAGAAGACAGAAGGGCATCCAGAGAGAGGAGACAACAGAATGGCATCCAGTGAGATGAGAGAACAGAAGGGTATCTGGTGAGATTAGAAGAGAGAAGGGCATCCAGATAGAGGAGAGGACAGAATCCTTCCAGAGAGAAGAGAGAAAAGAAGGGCATCCAGAGAGAGGAGAGAGGGCAGAAGGCCGTCCACAGAAAAGAGTAAAGAAGGCCACACAGAGAGAGGAGAAGACAGAAGAGTATCTAGATAGAGTAGAGAACAGAAGGGTATCTAGAGAGAGGAGAGAACAGAAGGACATCCAGAGAAGGAGAAGACAGAGCGAATCCAGAGAGAGGAGTGAACAGAAGGGCATGTGGAGAGAGTAAAGAACAGAAGGGAATCCAGAGAGAGGAGAGACAAGAAGGGCATCAAGAGAGAGTGGAAGACGGAAGGGAATCCTGAGAGAGTAGAGAACATAAGGGCATCCAGAGAGAATAGAGGACAGAAGGGCATGTAGAGAAAGCAGAGAACAGAAGGGTATCCAGAAAGAGGAGAAGACAGAAGGGCATCGGGAGATAGTAGAAGACAGAAGGTCATCCAGAAAAAGGAGAGAGCAGAAGGGCATACAGAGATAGGAGAAGACAGAAGGGCATCCAGAGAGAGGAGAGGAAAGAGGGGCATCCAGAGATAGGAGAGTACAAAAGGGCATCAAGATAGAGGAGAGAACAGAAGGATATCCAGAGAGAGGAGAGGACAAAAGGGCATCCAGAGAGAAGATAGAACAGAAGGGCATCCAGAGAAAGGAGAAGACAGAAGGGCATTCAGAGAGAGGAGAGGACATAAGGACATCACAATAGAATAGAGAACAGAAGCCCATTCAGAGAGATGATAGAACATTAGATAATCCAGAAAGAGGAGAGAACAGAAGTCGTTCCAGAGAAAGCAAAATACTGAAGGACATGCAGAGCGAGAAGAGGACTGAAAGGCATCTGGAGAAAGAAAACAGAAGGGCATCTAGAGAGAGAAGAGGACAGAATGTCATTGGTGAGAGGAGAGAACAGAGAGGCATCCAGAGAGAATAGAGGACAGAAGGGCATCTAGAGAGAGGAGAGAAGGGCATCCAGCGAGAGGAGAAGACAAAAAGGGAATCCAGAGAGAACAGAGAACAGAAGGGCATCCAGAGAAAAAAGAGGACAGAACAGCCTCTAGGGAGAAGAGAGGACAGAAGGGTATCCAGAGAGAGTAGAGGACACAATGGATCCAGAGAGAGGAGGGAACAGAAAGCCATCAGGAGAGAGGAGAAGACAGAAAGGCATCCATGGAGAAGAGAGGTCAGAAGGGCATCCAGAGAGAAGAATGAACAGAAGGGCATCCAGAGAGAAGAGAATACAGAAACACATCCACAGAGAGAGGAGAAGAGAAGGGCATTCAGAGAGCAGAGAAAACAGAAGGGCATCCAGGGAGAGTAGAGAATAGAACAGTATCCAGAGAGCGGAGAAGACAGAAGAACATCCAGAGACAGGAGAGATAACATAAGGGCATCCAGAGGGAGGAGAGATCAGAAGGGCATCCAGAGAGAGGAGATGACAGATGGGAAGCCAGAGAGACTAGAGAACAGAAGGGCATAGGGAGAGAGGAGAAGACAGAAGGGCATCCAGAGAGATGAGAGGACAGAAGGGCATCCAGAGGTAGGATGAGACAGAAGGGCATCCAGAGAGAAGAGAGGGAAGAAGGGCATCCCGAGAGATGAGAGGACAGGAGGGCATCCAGAGGTAGGAGAAGAGAAGGGCATCCGGAGAGAGGAGAGAACAGAAGGGCATCCAGAGAGAGGAGAGAGCTGAAGGGCATCCGGAGAGAGGAGAAGACAGAAGGGAATCCAGAGAGAGGAGAAAACAGAAGGGCATCCAGAGAGACGAGAGAGCAGAAGGGCATCACGAGAGAGTAGAAGACAAAAAAAGAATTAAGAGAGAGGAGAGAACAGAAGGGCATCCAGAGAGAGGAGAGAGCAGAAGGGCATCCAGAGAGAAAAGAGGACACAAGGGCATCCAGAGAGAGGATAGAACAAAAGGGCATCAAGTGAGAGGAGAAGACAGAAGGGCATTCAGAGAGAGGAGAAGACATAAAAACATCCTGAGAGAAAAGAGAACAGAAGCACATACAGAGAGATGATAGAACATTAGAGAATACAGAAAGAGGAGAGAACAGAAGCCCATCCAGAGAAAGCAGAAGACTGAAGGTCATGCAGAGAGAAAAGAGGACTGAAGGGCATCTGGAGAGAGAAGACCGAAGGGCATCCAGAGAGAGGAGAGGACAGAATGTCATAGGTGAGAGGAGAGAACAGAGAGGCATCCAGAGAGAATAGAGGACAGAAGGGTATCTAGAGAGAGGAGAGAAGAGAAGGGCATCCAGAGAGAGGAGAAGACAAAAAGGGAATCCAGAGAGAGGAGAGAACAGAAATGAATCCAGAAAGAAAAGAGGACAGAACAGCATCTAGGGAGAAGAGAGGACAGAAGGGCATCCAGAGAGAGGAGAGTGAAGAAGGGCATCTAGAGAGAGGAGAGGACAGAATGGATCCAGAGAGAGGAGAGAACAGAAATCCATCAAGAGACAGGAGAAGACAGAAAGGCATCCATGGAGAGGAGAGGTCAGAAGGGCATCCAGAGAGAAGAGAGAATAGAAGGGCATCCCGAGAGAGGAGAAGACAGAAACACATCCACAGAGAGAGGAGAAGAGAAGGGCATTCAGAGAGCAGAGAAAACAGAAGGGCATCCAATGAGAGTAGAGAATAGAACAGTATCCAGAGAGCGGAAAAGACAGAAGAACATCTAGAGACAGGAGAGAAAACATAAGGGCATCTAGAGAGAGGAGAGAGCAGAAAGGCATCCAGAGAGAGAAGAAGACAGTAGGGCATCTGGAGAGAGGAGAATACTGAAGGGCATCTAGAGAGAGGAGAGACCAGAATGGCATCCAGGGAGAGGAGAAGACAGAATGGAAGCCAGAGAGACGAGACAACAGAAGAACATAGGGAGAGAGGAGAAGACAGAAGGGCATCCAGAGAGAGTTGAGAGGACAGAAGGGCATCCAGAGGTAGGAGAAGACAGAAGGGCATCCCGAGAGAGGAGAGAACAACGGGCATCTAGAGAGAGGAGAAGACAGCAGGGCATCTGGAAAGAGGAGAGAACATAAGGGCATCCAGAGAGAGGAGAGAGCTGAAGGGCATCCGGAGAGAGGAGAAGACAGAAGGGCATCCAGAGAGAGGAGAGAACAGAAGGGCATCCAGAAAGAAGAGAGAACAAAAGGGCATCAAGAGAGTGGAGAAGACAGAAGGGAATCCAGAGAGAGGAGAGAACAGAAGGGCACCAAGAGAGAGGATAGAACAGAAGGGCATCAAGAGAGAGGAAAAGACAGATAGGAATCCAGAGAGAGGAGAAAACAGAAGGGCATCCAGAGAGAGGAGAAGACAGAAGGGAATCCAGAGAGAGGAGAAAACAGAAGGGCATCCAGAGAGACGAGAGAGCAGAAGGGCATCCAGAGAGAGAATAGGACACAACGGCATCCATAGAGAAGAGCGAACATAAGGGCATCAAGAGAAAGGAGAGAAAAGAAGGGTATCTATAGAGAGGAGAGGACAAAAGGGCATCCAGAGAGAGGATAGAACAAAAGGGCATCCAGAGAAAGGAGAAGACAGAAGGGCATTCAGAGAGAGGAGAGGACATAAGGCCATCCCGAGAGAAAAAAGAACAGAAGCACATTCAGAGAGATGATAGAACATTAGAGAATCTAGAAAGAGGAGAGAACATAAGTGCATCCAGAGACAATAGAGGACAGAAGGCCATGTAGAGAGAGCAGAGAACAGAAGGGTATCCAGAAAGAGGAGAAGACAGAAGGGCATCGGGAAATAGGAGAAGACAGAAGAGCATCCAGATAGAGGAGAGGACAGTATGGCCTCCAGAGAGAAGAGAGAAAAGAAGGGCATCCAGAGAGAGGAGAGGGCAGAAAGGCATCCACAGAAAAGAGTAAAGAAGGCCATACAGAGAGAGGAGAAACAGAAGGGCATCTGGAGAACAGAGAGAACAGAAGGGTATCCAGAGAGAGGAGAGGACAAAATGGCATCCAGAGAGAGGAGATAACAGAAGGGCAACCAGAGAAAGGAGAAGACTGAAGGGCATCCAGGGAGGGGATAAAATGACATCCAGAAAGAGAAAACAGAAGGGCATCCAGAGAGAGGAGAGAACAGAAGGGCATCCAGAGAGATGAGAGAGCAGAAGGACATCAGAAGGTAGGAGAGAACAGAAGGGCAATCAGAATGAAGAGAAGACAGAAGCCCATTGGGAGATAGGAGAAGACAGAAGGGCATCCAGAGAGCAGAGAGAACAGAAGGGTATCCAGAGAAAGGAGAAGACAGAAGGGAAGCCGGAGAGATGAGAGAACAGAAGGGTAAAGGGAGAGAAGAGAAGACAGAAGGGCATCCAGAGAGAGAAGAAGACAATTGGTATCCAGAGAGAGGAGAGAACAGAACAGCATTCAGAGAGAGAAGAAGACAGAAGGGAAGCTGGTGAGACAAGAGTACAGAAGGGCATAGGGAGAGAGGAGAAGTCAGAATGGCATCCAGAGAGAGGAGAGAACAAAGGGCATCCAGAGAGAAGCGAGGACAGAAGGGCATTTAGAAAGAGGAGATGACAGAAGAACATGTGGAGAGAGAGTAGAGAACAGAAGGGCATCCAGAAAGATGAGAAAAGAGAAGGGCATCAAGAGAGAGGAGAAGATAGAAGGGAATCCAGCGGGAGGAGAGAATAGAAGGACATCAAGAGAGAGGAGAGAGCAGAAGGGCATCCATAGAGAGAAGAGGACACAAGGGCATCCAGATAGAGGAGAGAACAGAAGGTCATTCAGAAAGAGGATAGAACAGAAGGGCATCAAGAGAAAGGAGAAGACAAAAGGGAATCCAGTGAGAGGAGAGAACAAAAGGGCATCCAGAGAGAGGAGAGAGAAGAAGGGCATCCAGAAAGAGAAAAGGACAGAAGGGCATTTAGAGAGATGAGAGAACAAAAGGGCATCAAGAGAGAGGAGAGGACATAAGGACTCCCGAGAGAGGAGAGAACAGAAGCCCATCCAGTGATAGCAGAGGACTGAAGGACATCCAGAGAGAGAAGACGACTGAAGGGCTTCCAGAGAGAGAAGACAGAAGGGAATCCAGAAAGAGGAGAGAATATAAGGGCATCCAGAGAGAATGGAGGACAGAAGGGCATGTAGAGAGAGCAGAGAACAGAAGGGTATCCAGAAAGAGGAGAAGACATAAGGGCATCGGGAGAAAGGAGAATACAGAAGGGCTTCCAGAGAGAGAACAGGACACAGGGGCATACAGAGAGTGGAGAGAATACAAGGGCATCCAGGGAGAGGATGGAACAGAAGGGTATTCAAAGAGAGGAGAGGACAAAAGGGCATCCAGAGAGAGGAGAGAACAGAAGGTCAACCATAGAAAGGAGAATACAGAAGGGCATCTAGATAGAGGAGAGGAGAGAAGGACATCCGGAGAGAAAAGAGAACAGAAGCGCATCCGGAGAGATGAGAGAACAGGAGAGAATCCAGAAAGAAGAGAGAACAGAAGACCATCCAGACAGAACACAAGAGTGAAGGACATCCAGAGAGAGAAGAGGACTGAAGGGCATCCGGGGAGAAGAGAACACAGAAGGGAATCTAGAGAGAGGAGAAGACAGAAGGTTATCCAGAGTGAGTAGAAAATTATCTGGAAAACAGAGAGAGGAGAAGACAGAAGGGCATCAGAACAGAAAAGAAAAGAGAAGGGAATAGGGAGAGAGGAGAAGACAGAAGGGCATTTAGGGAGAGCAGAGAACAGAAGGGCATCCAGAAAGAGGAGAAGACCAAAGGGCTTCGGGAGATAGGAGAAGACAGAAGGGCATCCAGAGAGAGGAGAGGACAGAATTTCCTCCAGAGAGAAGACAGAGCAGAAGGGAATCCAGAGAAAGGAGAGGACAAAAGGGCATCCACATAAAATAGTACAGAAGGCCATACAGAGAGAGAAGAAGACAGAAGGGCATCTTGATAGAGGAGAGAACAGAAAGGCATCCAGAAAGAGGAGAGAAGAGAAGGGCATCCAGAGAAGGAGAAGACAGAATCGAATCCAGAGAGAGGAGAGAACAGAAGGTCACTCTGAGAGAGGAGAAAACAGAAGGGCATCAGGAGAGAGAAGAAGACAGAAGGCCACCCAGAGAGAGGAGATGACAGAAGGGCATCCAGAGAGAGGAGAAGATAAATAGGAATCCAGAGAGAGGAGAGAACAGAAGTGCATCCAGAGAGAGGAGAAGACAGAAGGGCATCCAGAGAGTGAAGAGGATAGAACAGCATCCAGAAAGAGGAGAAGACAGAAGGAAATCCAGAGGAGAGGAGAGAACAGACGGGCATCCAGAGAGAGAAGAGGACAGAAGGGCATCTATAGAGAGGAGAGAACAGAAGGGCATCCAGAAAGAGGAGAAGACAGAAGGGCATCTGGAGAGAGGAGAGAACAGAAGGGCATAGGGAGAGAGAAGAAGACAGAAGGGCATCCGGAGAGAGGAGAGAACAGAAGGGCATCCAGAGAGAGGAGAAGACAGAAGGTCATTCAGAGAGAGGAGAGAACAGAAGGGCATCCAGAGAGAGGAGAGAGCTGAAGGGCATCCAGAGAGAGGAGAAGACAGAAGGGCATCCAGAGAGAGGAGAGAACAGAAGGGAATCCAGAAAAAAGAGAGAACAGAACGGCATCAAGAGAGAGGAGAAGATAGAAGGGAATCCAGAGAGAGGAGAGAACAGAAGGTCATCCAGAGAGAGGAGAGTGCAGAAGGGAATCAAAAGTGAGAAGACAGAAGGGAATCCAGAGCGACAAGAACAGAAAGGCATCCTGAGAGAGGAGAGAGCAAAAGGGCATCCAGAGAGAGGAGAAGACAATAGGGCATCCGGAGAGAGGAGAAAACAGAAGGGCATCCAGAGAGAGAAGAGAACAGAAGGGCATCAAGAGAGAGGAGAGAACAGAAGGGTATCCATAGAGAGGAGAGGACAAAAGGGCATCCAGAGAAAGGAAAAGACAGAAGGGAATTCAGAGAGAGAGGAGAGGACATAAGGATATCCCGAGAGAAAACAGAACAGAAGCACATTCAGAGAGGTGGTAGAATATTAGAGAATCCAGAAAAAGGAGAGAACATAAGTGCATCCAGAGACAATAGAGGACAGAAGGGCAGTTAGAGAGAGCAGAGAACAGAAGGGTATCCAGAAAGAGGAGAAGACAGAAGGGCATCGGGAGATAGGAGAAGACAGAAGGGCATCCAGATAGAGGATTGGACAGTATGGCCTCCAGAGAGAAGAGAAAAAAGGAAGGCATCCAGAGAGAGAAGAGGGCAGATGTTCATCTACAGAAAAGATTAAAGAAGGCCATACAGAGAGAGGAGAAGACAGAAAGGCACCTACATAGAGGAGAGAACAGAAAGGCATCTAGATAGAGGAGAGAACAGAAGGGTATCTAGAGAGAGGAGAGAACAGAAGGGCATCCGGAAAGAGGAGAATAGAGAAGGAATCTAGATGGAGAAGAGGACAGATTGGCATCCTGAGAGAGGAGAGGACAGAAGGGCATCCAGGGAGACAAGAGAACAGAAGGTCTTCCAGAGAGAGAAGACAGAAGAGAATCCAGAGAGAGGAGAGAACAGAAGGGCATCCAGACAGAGGAGAGAACAGAATGGCATCTAGTGAGAGGAAAAGACAGAAGGGCATCCAGAGAGAGGAGAGAACAGAATGGCATGTAGAAAGAGGAGAGAACAGATGGGCATCAAGAGAGAGGAGAAGACAGAAGGATATCCAGATAGAGGAGAGTAAAGAAGGGCAACCAGAGAAAGGAGAGGGCAGAAGGGCATCCAGAGAGAGGAGATGACAGAAGGGATGTTTCTGTTGTGAACTATGAAAAAGCACACCCCTGTGGTGGACATTGTTGAGGACACCCCTTTTGTGGAAACTGGGCAAACATCTCTGTGGTGGACACTCCAGTGGATGTCTTGTGGTTGACAGGAAAACGATGTCCCTGTGATGAAGAGTGCTGAGCACAACTCTATGTTGGACATTGGTGAGAACATTCCTGTGGTGAACATTGGACAGGATGTCCCTGTGGCTGACCAAGTGTAGGACTTTCCCGTGGTGGACAGTGGGGTGGTGATTTCTGTGCTGGAGAGTTGGAAGCATGTCCTTGTGCTGGACAGTGAGGAGGACGTCCCTGTGGTGGACAGTGGAAAGGACATCACTGTGGTGGACAGTAGGGAGGACCTCCCTGTGGTAGACAGTAAGAAGGATATCCCTGTTCTGGAAAGTGAGAAAGACGTTTATGTTGTGGATTTTAAAAAGGATGTGACTTTTGTGGACATTGGGAAGGACCTCCTTGTGGTGCACAGTGGGAAGGGTATCCCTCTGGTGGACAGTTGGGAGGACATCCCCGTGGTAAACAGCTGGGAGGAACTCTCTGTGGTGGACAGTGAAGAGGAGCTCTCTGTGTTGGATAGTTGGGATCCCTGTGCTGGACATTGATGAGGACATCCCTGTGGTGGACAGTGAGGAGGACGTTTCTGTGGTGCACAGGAAAACACTATTTTGGTGGACCTTGGGAATGATGTCCCTGATTTGGAGAGCGCAGAGCACATCACTGTGGTGGACAGTGGTGATGATGACATTGTGGACAGTGGGGAGGATGTTCCTGTGGTGCACAAGAAAATGTCTTTTTGGTGGACAGTGGGAAGTATTTGCCTGGAGTGGAGAGTGCAGTGGACATCTCTGCAATGGACAGTGGTAAGAACATTTCTGTTATGCACAGAAGTATGTCCCTGTGGTGCACAGTGGAAAGGATGTTCCTGTGGTGAAGAGTGGGAAGGATTTCCCACTGGTGGACAATGGTGAGGATGACCCTGTGGTAAATAGTGGTAAGGATGTCCCTGTGATGGACAGCAGGGAGAACTTTTCTGTGGTCGACAGTGGGTAGGATATCCCTGTGATGGAAAGTGGGGAGGTAGTCACTGAGGTGATCAATGGGAAGGACATCCCTGTGGTATAGAGTGGTGAGTACTTCACTGTAGTGCACACTGAGGAGGACATACCTGTGGATTACACTGTGGAGGACATCCATGTGGTGGACTATGGGGAGGACCTCCCTGTGGAGGATGGTTGCGAGGACTTCCCTGTGGTGGACAATGGGGTGGATGTCAATGTAGTCGACAGATGGAAAGACGTCCCTGTGGTGGACAGTGGGAAGGATATTTCTTTGTTTTACAGTGGGAAGGACATCCATGTTGTGGACAGTGGGGAGGACCTCCCTGTGGTGGACAGTAGGAAGGATGTCCCTGTAGTGGACCCTGGTGAGGACACCCCTGTGTTGGATCATGTGGAAAACATCCCTGTGGTGGAAAGTGGAGAGGACGTCCCTTTGGTTGAAACTGGGGAATAAGTCCCTGTGGTAGACAGTTGGAAGAAAGTCTTTCTGGTGGACAGTGGGAAGGACCCCCTGTGGTGGATAGTTGGAAGGAAGTCCCTGCTGTAAACATTGGAGAGGACTTCCCTTATGTGCACAGTGGGGAGTACGTCCCTGTGGTGGACAGTGGTCAGGATGTTTTGTGGTGTACAGTGGTGATGATGTTTCTCTGGGGCAAAGGAGAATGTTTCTTTGGTAGACATTGGGAATGATGTCCCTGTCGTGGATTGTGCGGACAACATCTCTGGGGTAGACAGTGGTGAGGACATCCATGGTGTGCACAGGAAGATGTTCCTGTGGTGCACAAGGGTGAGGACATCCCTGATTTGCACGGGAGGATGTCCTTGTTGAGCACAGTGGGGAGGATGTCCTTGTGGTGAACAGTGAGAAGGACATCCCTGTGGTGGAGAGCTGGGAGGAACTCTCTGTTTTCGACAGTGGGAAGGACGTCCCTGTTGTGGACAGTGGAAAGGACTTCTCTTTAGTGGACTTTGGGGAATACGTTTGTTTGGTGGACAATGGGGAGGACGTCCTTTAGTGAAGAGTGTTGAGGAAGTTTCTCTGGTGCAAAGGAGAACGTCCTTTGGTGGACATTGGATATGATGTCCCTGCCTTGGAGTATGCAGAGAACATCTCTGGGGTAAACTGTGGTGAGGACATTCCTGGTGTGCAAAGGCAGATGTTCCTGTGGTGCACAAGGGTGAGGACATCACTGTTGTGCACAGGAGGATGTCCCTGTGGTGCACAGTGGGGAGGATGTCCTTGTGGTGAACAGTGAGAAGGATGTTCCTGTTTTGGACAGCTGGGAGGACCTCTCTATGGTTGACAGTAGGAAGGACCTTCCTGTGATGGCTAGTGGGTAGGACGTCCATATGGTGGACAGTGAGGAGGACCTCCCTGTTTTGGACAGTGGGGAGAACTTTACTTTTGTGGACAGTTGGAAGGATGTCACTGTGGTGGACAGCTGGGAGGACCTCTCTTTGGTTGACAGTGAAAAAGATGTCCAGTGATGGACAATGATGAGGATGTGTTGGATAGCGCAGAAGACAGCCTTGTAGACTGTAGTAAGAACTTGTAGTAAGAACAAAGTTCCCGTGGTGCACAAGAGAAAGTCTCTTTGGTGGACAGTGAGAAGGATGTCCTTGTAGTGGGGAGTTCAGCGGACATCTCTGGGGAGTACAGTGGTAAGAACATCCCTGTTGTGCACAGGAGGATGTCCCTGAGATGTACAGTGGGGAGGACATCACTGTGGTGGACAGGCAGAAGAATGTTCCTGTTGTGGACAGTGGAGAGGACCTCCCTGTGGTGGACAATGTGTAGGATGTCCCTGTGGTTTACAGTGTGGAGGATATTCATGTTGTGGACAGTGGTGAGGACATCCCTGTACTAGACATTGAAGAGACAACCATGTTGTGTACAGTGGTAAGGATGTCCTTGTGGTACACAGGAGGATGTCCCTGTGGAGGATATTGGGAAGGACATCTCTATGGTGAACAGTTGAAAGGACTTCCCTGTGATTTACAGTTGGGAGGACCTCCCTGTGTTGGACAGTGGAGAGAACGTTTCTGTGGTGGACAGTGGTATATACATGTTTGTTTTAATCAGTGGCGAGGACGTCAATCTGGTAGACAGTGGAAAAGACATCCTTTTGGTGGACAGTAGAGAGGACTACCCTGTGGTGGACAGTGGGAAGGAGGTCCCTGTGGTGGACAGTGGAAAGGACATATAAGTTGTGGACAGTGGGAAGGACATCCATGTTGTGGACATTGGGATAGACCTCTTTGTGGTGGACAGTGGGAAGGGTGTGCCTCTGGTGGACAGTGGGGAGGACCTACTTGTGATGGACAGTGGGAAGGAGATCCCTGTTATGATCTGAGGAGAGGATATCACTGAAGTGGACAGTCTTAAGGATGTCGTCTTGGTGGACAGTGGGGAGGACTTTTCTAGTTTGAATAGTGGGAAGGATATCACTGTTGTAGACAGTGGGGAGCAAATCCAAGTGGTGGACAGTGGGGAGTATTTCCCTGTGATGGACAGTGGGGAGGATATTACTTTGGTGCACTGGAGAATATCCCTGTGGTGCATAGTTGGAAGGATGTCCATATGGTGGAGAGTGCGAAGGACATATATGTTGTGGACAGTGGTTAGGACATCCCTGTTGTGCACAGGGGGTTGTCCCTGTGTTGCACAGTGAGGAGGATGTCCCTGTTGTTTTCAGTGGGAAGGATTCGCTGTGTTTGATAGTTGGGAGGACATCCGTGTTGTGGACAGTTAGGAGGATATCCCTGTGTTGGAGAGTTGAGAGGACTTCACTGTAGTAGACAGTGTGGATGATGGCCTTGTGGACAGTAAGAACAACGCTCTGGTGTTGCACAAGAGAATGTCTCTTTGGTAGACAGTGAGAATGATGTCCTTGTAGTGGGGAGTGCAGAAGACATCTCTGGGGGTAGACAATGGTAAAAACATCCCTGTTGTGCACAGGAGGATGTCCCTGTGGTGTACAGTGGAAAGGACATCCTTGTAGTGGACAGTGAAGAGGACTTCCCTGTGATGGACCATTGAAATGTCATCCTTGTGGTCGACTGTGGGAAGGACATCCCTTTGGAGGACAGTGTTGAGGACAACAATGTGGTGGACAGGCAGAAGGTTGTCCCTGTGGTATACGGAGGGGAGGACCTCCCTGTGGTTGACAGTGGGTAGGATGTCCCTGTGGTTTACAGTGCAGAGGATATTCTTGTGGTGGACTGTGGTGATAAGTTCCATGTAGTGCATATTGTTGAGGACAACCAAGTTGTGGACAGTGTCAAGGATGTCCTTGTAGTACACAGGAGGATGTCCCAGTGGTGGACAGTGGGAAGAATGATCCTGTGGTGGACTGTTGGGGAGGAACTCCTTGGGGTGGACAGTTGGGAAGATGTCCCTGCGGTGGACAGTGGGTAGGACCATTCTGTTGTGGACACTGTGATGGACGTCCTTGTGAAGGACAGTGGGGAGTAGTTCCCTGTTGTGTACAGTGGGATGGATATTTCTGTAGTGGATAGTTGGGAGCATATTTGTGTGGTGGACTGTTAGGCAGAGGTCCCTGTGGTAAACAGTGGGAAGGAAGTAATTTTGGGGACAGTGAAAGGATATCCATGTGGTAGACAATGGGAAGGATGTCCCTGTTGTAGACAGTGGTGAGATTCTCCCTGTGGTGGACAGTGTGAAGGATGTCCTTGTGGTGGACAGCAGGGAGGACCTCTCTGTGCTGGACAGTGGTAAAGGTGTCCCTGTGATAGACAGTGATGAGTATGTTTCTGTGGTGGACAGTGGAAAGGACGTCCCTGTTGTGGACAGTGGTGAGGACATCCCAATTGTGGATATTGGGAAGGACGTCCCTGTGGTGAACAATGGAATGGATTTTTCTGTGGTGGACAGTGGAGAGGACCTCCTAATGGTGGAAAGTGGAAAGGATATAACAGTGGTGGACAGCGGGTAGGACATATCTCTGGTGGACAGTGGGTAGTATGCTCCTGTGGTGGACACTGGGGAGGACGTCACTGTGGCAGACAGTGCAAAGGAGGTCCCTGTGGTGGACAGTGGGAAGGACTTTTATGTTGTGTACTGTGGGAAGAACGCCTCTGTTGTGGACATTAGGAAAGTCCTCCTTGTGGTGAACTTTGGGAAGAATGTCCCTCTTGTGGACAGAGGTGAGGACATCACTTAGGTGGACAGTGAGAAGGACATCCCTATGGTGGTCAGTGGGGAAGACCTTTCTTTTGTGGACAGTGGGAAGGACATCACTGTTGTGGACAGTGGGGAGGATGTCACTGTTTTGGACAGTGGTAAGGACATCCTTGTGGTGGACAGTAGAGAGTACCTTTCTGTGGTGAACAGTGGGAAGAAGGTCCATGTGTTGGACAGTGGGGAAGATATTTATGTTGTGGATTGTGGGAAGTACGTCAATGTTGTGGACATTGGGAAGGACCTCCGAGTGCTGAACAGTGGCAATCATGTTCTTCTCATGGACAGTAGGGAGAAACACCATGTTGTGGACAGTTTAAGGATGTCTCTGTGGTGGACATAGGAAAGGACATCATTTAGTGGACATTGGGAAGTACGTTCCTGTTGTGGACATCAGGGTGTACCTTTCTGTGGTGGACAGTGGGAAGGACATGCCTGTTGTGGACAGTAGAGAAGACTTCCCTGTGGTGGACAGTGGGAAGGACATTTATGTTGTAAACTCTGGGAAGAATATCTCTGTTGTGGACATTGGGAAAGACCTCTTCTAGTGAACTGTGAGAAGAATGTCCCCCTTGTGGACAGAGGGGAGGATGTCACTTAGGTGAACAGTGGTAAGGACATACCTCTGGTGGAGAGTAGAGAGTATCTTTTTGTTGTGCACAGTGGGAAGTAGGTCTACGTTTTGGACAGTGGGGAGGACATTTATGTTTTGGATTGTGGGAAGGACGTACATGTTGTGGACATTTGGAAGGACTTTTGTGTGGCGGACCATGTGAAGCATGTCCCTCGCGTGGACAGTGGGGAGAAACACCATGTGTTGAACAGTGGGAAAGACGTCTCTCTGGTGGACATAGGGGAGGACATCATTTAGTGAACATTGGGAAGTACGTTCCTGTTGTGGACAGCAGGGTGTACCTTTCCTTGCTGGACAGTGTGGAGGATATCACTTTGGTGAACAGTGGAAAGGACATCCCTGTGGTGGACAGTAGAGAGGACTCCCTTGTGGTGTACAGTGGGAAGGACATGCCTGTTGTGGACAGTGTGGAGGACGTCGCTTTGGTGAACAGTGGAAAGGACATCCCTGTGGTGGACAGTAGAGAGGACTCCCCTGTGGTGTACAGTGGGAAGGAGGTCCCTGTGGTGGACCATGGAAATGATATGCATGTTGTGGTCAGGGCAGAGGACATCACTGTGGTGGACAGTGTAAGGGACATACCTGTGGTGGACAGTATAGAGCACTTCCCTGTGGTGGACAGTGAGAAGGAGGTCTCTGTGGTTGACATTGGAAGGAAATATATGTTGTGGACTGTGGGAAGGATGTCCCTGTTTTGGACATTGGGAAAGACCTCCTTGTGGTGAACAGTAGGAAGGATGTCCCTCTGGTGGTCATTAGGGAGGAACTCCATGTGGTGGACAGTAGGAAGGATTTTCCCCTCTGGTGGACAGTGGAGAGGATGTACCTGTGGTGGACAGTGGAAAGAACTTTCTATGGTGGACAGTGGGAAGACTGTCCCTTTGGTGGAGAGCAGGGAGGTGCTCTCTGTGGTGGACAGTGGGAAGGACATTCCTTTGGTGGACAGTAAAAAGGATGTCTCTTTTGTGCACATTGGGGAAGATGTCCCTCTAGTGAACAATGGGAAAGACATACCGATGGTGGACAGTGGTGTGGACGACCCTGTCATGGACAGTGGTAAGGATGCCCCTGTGGTGGACAGCAGGGAGAACCTCACTTTTGTGGACAGTAGGAATGACGTCCCTGTGGTGGACAATGCAAAATATGTCCCTGTGGTGCACAATGGTGAGGACATCCCTCTTGTGCACAGAAGGATGTATTTGTGGTGGACAGTAGAGAGGACCACACTCTGGTGGACTGTGGGGTAGGACATCCCTGTGGTGAACAGTGGGAAGGATGTCCATGTGGTGGACAGTGGGAAGATGTCTGTGTTGTGGATAGTAGGAAGGATGTCCCTTTGGTGGACAGTGGGAAGAAGGTCCCTGTGGTGGATGGTGGGGAGGAACTACTTGTGGTGGAAAGTTGGGAGGATATCCCTGTGGTGGACCATGTGTAGGACATTTCTGTTGTGAACATTGGGATGAACATCCTTTTGGAAGAAGGTGGGGAGTATATCCCTGTTGTATCCCTGTGTTGGGATGGATGTTTCTGTAGTGGATAGTGGGGAACATATTTGTGTGGTAGACAGTTAGGAAGATGTCCCTGTGGTTAACTGTTGGAAGGAAGTTCTTTTTTTGGACAACTAGAGGATGTCCATGTGGTGTACAATGGGAAGGACATCCCTCTTGTAGACAGTGGGGAGGACATCCCTGTGGTAGACAGTGGTTAGGATATCCCTGTTGTGCATAGGTGGATGTCCCTGTGGTGCACAGTGGGGAGGATGTCCCTGTTGTTTACAATGGGAAGGACTTCACTGTGTTTGATAGTTGAGAGGACATCCATGTTGTGGACAGTTGGGAGGATGTCCCTGTGTTGGAGAGTTGAGAGGATGTCACTGTGGTGGACAGTGTGGATGACAGCCTTGTGGACAGTAAGGACAATGCTCCTGTGGTGCACAAGAGAATGTCTCTTTGCTGGACAGTGAAAAGGATGTCCTTGTAGTGGGGAGTGCAGAAGACATCTCTGGGTTGGACAGCGGTAAGAACATCCCTGTTGTGCACTGGAGGATGTCCCTGTGGTGTACAGTGGGAAGGACATCCCTGTGGTGGACAGTGAAGAGGTCTTCCCTTCAGTGGAAAGTTGAAATAACGTCCTTGTGGTCAACAGTGGGAAGGACATCCCTGTGGTGGACAGTGAAGAGGTCTTCCCTTCAGTGGAAAGTTGAAATAACGTCCTTGTGGTCGACAGTGGGAAGGACGTCCCTTTGGAGGACAGTGGAGAGGACATCACTGTGGTGGACAGTCAGAAGGATGTCCCTGTGGTGGACAGAGGGGAGGACCTGCCTGTGGTGGACAGTGGGTAGGATGTCCCTGTGTTTTACAGTGCAGAGGATATTTGTGTAGTGGACGTCGGTGAGGACTTCCCTGTAGTGCATATTGTTGAGGACAACCATGTTGTGGACAGTGGTAAGGATGTCCTTGTAGGACACAGGAGGATATCCCTGTGGTGGACAGTAAGAAGGGCATCTGTTTGGTGGACCGTGGAAAAAAACGTTCCTGTGGTTGACAGTTGGGAGGACCTAACTGTGGTGGACAGTGGGGAGGACACATCTTTTGTGGACAGTGGGAAGGATGTTCCTGTGTTGGATTGTGGAAAAAACATATCTTTGATGGACAGTAGAGAGGACCTCCCTGTGGTGGACATTGTGAAGGAGGTCCCTGTTGTCTACAGTGGGGAGAATATTTCTGTGGCGGACTGTTGAAATGACATCTCTGTGGTGGACCGTAGAGAGGACCTCTTTGTTGTAGACAGTGGGTAGTGCGTCCCTGTGGTAGACAGTGTGTAGTGTGGTCCTGTGATGGACACTGGGGAAGAAGTCCCTGTTGTCAATATTGGGAAGGACCTCCTTGTGGTGAACAGTGGAAAGAACATCCCTGTTGTGGACAGTGGGGAGGACATCCCTGTGGTGGACAGTGAAGAGGACGTTCCTGTGTTGGACATTTGGGATGACATCCCTGTGGTGAATAGTGGGAAAGATGTTTCTTTGGTGGATAGTGGGGAGGATGTCCCTGTCGTAGAGTTTTCAGAGGATAACTCTGGGTGGAGGGTGTTGCTGACATCCCTGATGTGCAAAGGAGGATATCCCTGTCGTGCACAGTGGTGAGGATATCCCTGTTGTGCACAGGAAATTGTCCCTGTTGTGCAAAGTGGGTAAGATGTCTCAGTGGTGAACAGTGAAAAGGATGTCACTGTGGTGGACAATTTGGAGGATGTCCCTATGGTGGACAGTGGGAAGGACATCCCTTTGTTGGACAACAATGAGGAATTCTCTATGGTGGACTGTATGAAGGACGTCCTTGTTGTGGTCAGTGGGGAGGATTTCCCAGTGATGGACAGTGGGGAGGATGTCTCTGTGGTGGACAGTTGAAAGATGTACCTTTGGTGGAGAGTAGGAAGAACGTCACTTTGGTGGACAGTGGGAAGGACATCCCTGTGGTAAACAGTGGGTAGGATGTCCCTGTGGAGGGCAGTGGGTAGATCGTCTCTGTGGTGTATAGTGGGAAGGACATCACTGTTGTGGACAGTGGGGAGTATATTTCTGTGGTGGACAGTTGATTTGATGTCCCTGTAGTGGACAGTGGAGAGGACCTACTTATGGTGGAGATTTGAGAGGACCTCCCTGTGGTAGACATGGGTAGGACGTCCATGTTGTGGACAGTGGCTAGTACATTCCTGTGGTGGACACTGGGGAGGATGTCCCTGTGTTGGACAGTGGAAAGAACATCCCTGTTATGGAAAGTTAAAAGACTACAGGATCGAGGTACACGTCTGGAAGATATGCCTGGGATGGAAGCGTTTGTGGCAAGTGGATTTAAACTCACCGCTGCCGCTCCACTAGCTAGCCTCTTGCTTGCATTGCATTTGTTTTTAACTTATTTGTGTTGTGAGAAAGAGGGCCACTCTAGCATACCAGAACCAGGGCGTGTTAGCTGGCATCAGGCCAAAGAGCCTGGGGGTCAGGCCAAAGACCCTGGGAGTCAGGCCAAAGAGCATGGGGAGAAAGACTACTCAAAAGGAACAAGGGATACTGCAGAGCTTATTATGCTTATGGAACCTTCACCGGTGGGTGGAGAGAGAGGGGAGGACAAAAGGATCCTCCTTTATGGCAGAATCTTTGGGGAACCAGAACAAACAATTCCAGTGATAGAACAGATGATCTTTGAAAATGCCACAGCTGAATGCGGTTTGGGAAACACCCTTACTAACACAGGACTAGCAGCAGCTAATTTACAGAGGGCTGCTGTCCTTCTCCAAGGTCAGGGACGAGATAGGCCCGAACCATGGCCAGGAAGGGGGGCTGTTTGTGCTTATTCCACAGGTGAAAACAATTCAATTTGGGTCTCTATGTGGCTGGTGCAGATTGTGAAGAATGAAGCTAGGTTGCAAGATTACGGCCCAGATTCTCCTGACACTGATGTTCGATTTGGGGATAAGTATACCACTGTGGGCCATAGTCAGATCTTGGCCTGTTCCCTTGTCAGTACATTCAAATGCTGAAGCACCTCCATTGTTTACAGATATTGAGTGTTACTTGGTTGCCCAAGCCTCAGGCACACCCTCCAGCAGCCTGAGTTATACAATGCTACAAGTTTTCCATTAAATTTTACACTTCGTTTTGTGGCAGCAAAACTTTATAACATAAAGGTAATCTACTTGGTGTTGATTTTAGATCGAGAAAAGATACAACACATGTCTTTTAAGGCTTACAGTTTAAATTTAAGGTTTAAAGTTATGGTCAAAATCACACAGTTCAGGACTAGCCAAGCCACAGAGAACAAGCCTGAGGGAGGTTACATTTACATTTGAATTCAGACAATGCAGACTGAGCTGCAGAAGCTCAGGTGCTAAAAGCTCCTTTTGTCCTGGGTCTTTACAACCAGGCCCTAGAAATGTGCTTACCGGAATTTGGCTCTTGTCTTCATTGTTTCTTGTGAGAAGAGGGATAAATCTAAAAACCAAAGACTTTACAACAATCTGTGGGCTAAAAGTTATGATTATGCTGGAGAAATTAAAATTATGCCTACTTCCCTCCATGAGTATAACTACCTGCTGATAAAATATGGTACAAATTGTTTTAATTCCTTTATATTTAAAATTGTTAAAAATGAGATGCTTTGGATTCCTCTAATGTATGTAACAATTATTAGAGAATAAGGTTGGCTTTTATCTGATATATTCATTGGACTAAAAAGACTGGTTATTAAATTAATCCAAAATAAAGTTCAAATTTAAGATTTATACAGCCTGACTTGCCTACTCCAGCTACCATTTCAATAAATGCTTATATAAAAGATGTTTTATACCATCCCTTTACGTTTCTGGTAAAAGTGAGAGATTTACAGTTAGTAAATTTATTCATAATTTTTAAGAGCCCATGAAGCAATATTTGTTGGAAATAATTGCTTCAGAAAATGATTAATTGTTTTACATTTTATATATATAAATATTGTTATTGCTTTAATACAAAAAATAAAGAGGTTAAATCTTTTGGTGTGTATTATTCATTGTGTGATATTAATTGTTTTACATTTTATATATATAAATATTGTTATTGCTTTAATACAAAAAATTAAGCAGTTAAATCTTTTGGTGTGTATTATTCATTGTGTGATACTTTATTAGTGGATTTCTCTAAAGAAGTTTATTCTGCAAGCCATTGCTCCAATATAACGAGCTTTAAAATTTTTTAGAGTACTTGTTACTCCAAAAAAGGATTCAAAGACAGTGTCTTTCAGTATTTGAGACCTCAGTTATATCCTAATCAGATGGGGCTAGAGAGATGGCTCAGCCATTAAAGGCTGGACTTAATTTAAAATATAAAGGCTGAACTCCCAGCAACCACATGGTGGCTCACAACCATTTGTGGTGGGGATCTAACGCCATCTTCTGACTTTTAATCTTGATTTGCTCTTAGTGATTTTTAAAAGTTGTTAAGAGATATTATTTGGCTAAAACCTCATCTTAAGCTTACCATAGGAGGATTTTAACCTCTGTTTGATGTTTTCAAAGGGATGCAAGTCCTAAATTAAATCATATGTGTATTTTCTTGAGTTTATCCTGCTTCAACACAATTAAATTATGTGTTGTAGTCACTGTTTAGAATGTTAAAAAAGGGTGTATCTGCCTTTCTCTTGTTCAATGGTGTGTTTCATGAAGTGCAGAATGTTTCGGCTACAGGATATAATATCACTAGCCATTTGAATAACATTAAAATTAATAAGGTGTTTAAGAATACATCTGCACAACTGCTATCAGTTTGTGTGGACCCTCCATTTTTCTTTATGTTATCCAACTTTCAGAATAATTCTGATATCTTGGATTATAAGAATGTTACATGCCTTTTGGCACAATGCTGGAATGGATCACTAGACCTAGCCATGATTAATCAAGTACAGCAGCTACTGTTGTTAATCAAATTTCAGAAAAGACCTCTGAGGCTTTGACCATTTTACAGAAAGTGGATGCATATCAGGCATCCTGTTGTTCAATAAGAGAGTTGATTTGCTCCAAGCCCATGTGGAGCAGCTCACGGATATGGTTCAAATAAGCTGCATGTCAGCAACCCCACATCCAGGTATTACACCTCTGAGATTTGTGAATGATACATTTATTCAAAGCCATAATCTTTCTGCTTATTTAAAAGAGAATTGGACTGGTGAGTTGGACCAGGTGCAACAACAATTGCAGATCCGGATCTTGAGCCTTGATGGAGCACAGATGGACCCTGTTTCCATTCACTTATTGAATTTCTTCTTCCTTTTCCTTCTTTCTTAAAGGATGGGGATAGGCCTGTTTGGTACAGCCCTATGTTGTGGATTAGTGTTCATGATGGTTGGTCTGTAAGCTCAAAGCCCAACAAAAATGTGACAAGGCCTCTATCGCCCAAGCACTCGCAGCCTTGGAACAAGGATCTCCCCCTGAAATTTGGCTATCTAGGCTAAGAAATTAGCTGATGACTGAGACCCTCAGTCGATACATGCCAAGGGTTCAGCCCATTGTACTTGGTCAATGAGAGGTCTAAGTCCATCCATCCCTGGCCTAAATAGCTGTGGTAACTGAATAGTAGGTTGACAGCCCTTGCACTCCTGGGAGCTATACTCCTTTGCACAGGGACGGGTGTCAATTCCTCTTTACATCCCCTTAGCCCTTGCACCCAGAGGACTTGTTTCCATTGCACCAGGTAGGGTAAGAGAGAATCTTCATGCTGTAAGCTCTTGATTGCTTATTCCCCCAAGATGGAGTTTGCTTGATCAGGTTTGAGTTCGAATCTTGATTGGTGATGCACTTAATAGGCAATAGGCTGTACCATATTAATAATTTAAAAAGGGGGAGATGTAGGAAGCCGCTGTTAGCGGTGGTATAATTCACCATTCCAAGATGGAGCGGACATCGTGTCCTTACCACTAGTAAACAATCGACTGCACAGGTGCAAAAGGAAAAAGCGCGCCAAAAGTCACTGCCCATCCTGGGGCGTAATATGGGGTGATGAGTGAACAGTCAATCAGAAGTGAACACGTCACTCTAGGGTGTATTTAAACTGTGCCTCTTCCTGTCTTTGGCCCTTCTGCGGTCTTTCACGTCTGCTGATACAAGATTAAAGCCTCGCTCTGGTGATACCCAAATACTGTCTCACATGTCTCTCTTCCACGGGCAGAGGGGACATGGGAGGCGCGTGGAACAGGTCTCCACATCACTTCCTACGTCTGTGGTTTTGACTTTCCCTGCTACCCTGCCTGTTTCTCTCTCTGACATGAAGACCTGCCTTTCTTCTCAGGTCCATGAATTGGCAGACATCCTCCACCTTCAGGAGCAAATTTCACGGCTCTCAGCCCTTTGTTCCTCCTCCCCTGCACAGGACTCTCAATGTTTGGTTTTCCCTGTCACTCGCTCTCAGGGTATCCCTCCTCAGACACCTGCAGCTCCTGATTCTAGCTCCTCACAGACCCCACAACTCCCTCCCCCTTCCTGGTCTAGTGTTCAGTGTTAACACAGCCACATGCCTGCCACTCCTTCTTCCTCCTCATGCCTCATGCCCCCTTCCTCTTCATGGTCCTCTCATAAACCTTCCCAGCCTTCTTGCCCCCAATTGGGGACAGAGGCCGTCTTCTGGAGATGAGGATGAAACAGAGCCAGAAGGTGGAAGCAGGGATGTGGGCAGAGCCGTGTCAGAAAATGAAAACATGTGCCCTATGGAGAATCCTACAATCTTTAAAAAACTCCGCTTTAAACAGTTAGAAAAATTCAATTCAGCTGTTAAGAATTATGGGCCCAATGCTCCCTTCACTCTTTCCCTTCTTGAAAGCCTTGGGGCAGGTGGATATTTAACACCCAATGAGTGGTTGACAGTTGCCCAGGCCATATTAATTCGGGGACAATTTCTCTCCTGGTAGGCGGATTGGGCAGATCATTGCAGGTCTCAGGCACAAGTCCATCTTTCAAGCTCATGCTCACCCTCCAATAAATGGACACTTGACAAACTCCGAGGTTGAGGGAAATATGCCTCTAACCAAATACAGCAAAAATTTACTCTGGGTCTCTTGGCTCAATCTTCCTCAGCAGCTATGAGTACCTAGAGAGCCATTCCCATGAAAGGCTCTGTCCTTTCCCCCTTGACCAAGATCATTCAGGGCAATCAAGAAAAATTTTCAGAATTTGTTGCCCACTTCCTGGAGGCAGCTGAGAGATCCTTGGGACCTGGCCAGGGAGACAATAAACTTCTTCAGCAGCTTGCTTATGAAAATGGTAACTCTGCCTGTAGGGATGCCCTTTGAGGGAAATACAAAAATAAAGATTTGGATGAGATGATTCATATCTGCAAGGATGTAGATCCCTTTGCCCAGAAAGTCTCATAAGCCATCAATCTGGCTGTGGGAGCGGCCACTACAGCTACTAGTGATGGGGCAAAAGTATCCACCTGTTTTAGATGTGGTCACCTGGGCCATTTTGCTAAACAGTGCCATCAGGGTAAACCCATGGCTCAGCCCCCACCTCAATGGATGGGAGAGCATTCACTTCCAATGACCCCTTGCCCTTGCTGCAGGCTAGGCAAATATTGGGCTACTGCCTGCAGTTCCAAAACTGATATTTTGACCAACCCCTCCTTCCCCTTCAGGGAAACGGGATGCGGAGCCAGACTCAGACCCCTTAGCCAGTCTCCTTCCTGCCAGCCTCAGGAAACAGCCAGGCAGGGCCACATCAAATCTTCCATCAACAGCTCCCAAACCAGCCACATCCCTCTGTAGGGCTACCCCAGGGAGAGCAGGATTGGACCTCTGTGCCTCCTCAAATACACTATTAGAAGCTGGAGGAGGAGTTCAGATGATCCCTAATGGTGTCTTTGGGCCTCCCCCACCACAGACTTACTATCTTAGATTGGGCAGAGCATCTGCAACACTCCAAGGCATTATCATTTTCCCTTCAATCGTTGATAACGATTACTCTGGAGAAATTAAAGTATTGGCCACTAGTTCTAGAGGGCCCCTTCACATTCACCAGGGACAGTGCCTTGCACAGGCCTTTGCCCTTCCAGTAGACACCTCCACACCTTCCTTTGGCCCATCCCATGGTGCTTCCACCCCTGAGTTTTCTGATGTATATTGGGTCTAAAGACTCTCACAAGAGTGCCCACAATTAAAACTGAAACTTAATGGCAAAAACTTTGAGGGCATGCTTGACTCAGGAGAGGACTCCTGAGTTATTTCACAGGCCTCTTGGCCCTCCTCTTGGTCCTGTTAGCCTTCTTTAACTCACCTTCAAGGCATTGGCCAGTCCACCAACACACTTCAAAGCTCCCAGTTGCTCACTTGAGAGGATCCTGAGGGTAATACTGGACATGTTAGACCCTTCATTGTACCTGGCCTCCCTATAAACTTATGGGGTTGAGATATAATGAGTCAAATGGGAGTTCTTATGTTTAGCCCCTCTGCAGTTGTTACCCACCAGATGCTGGACCAGGGGTTCATCCCTGGACAAGGCTTGGGCAGATGCAACTAAGGAATCCCCACCCCAATTGCTGTTACACCAAAGACCTCACACTCAGGACTAGGTTATAATTCAAATTTTTCTTAAGGAGTATTGCTCCCCCTGCACGCAAGAAGGATAAGATCACCTGGAAGTCAGATTCTCCTGTCTGGGTCAACCAATGGTCCCTCCCTCAACATAAACTTTTAGTGGCCATGCAGTTGGTGCAGGAACAATTAGATGCTGGCCACATTGAACCCTCAATCTCCCCTTGGAATACACCCATTTTGTGACACAAAAGAAAGGGGGCAGATGGAGACTGCTCCAGGACCTCAGAGAAATTAATAAGACTATGGTCCCAATGGGAGCCCTCCAGCCTGGCCTCCCCTCCCCCGTGGCAATACCCAAGAGTTACAATAAGATGGTTATTGATTTGAAAGATTGTTTTTTCTGCATCCCCTTATACCCTGAGGATTGTAAACGTTTTGCCTGTAGCCTTCCTGTTCTTAATTGCATTGGGCCATCTCCATGAATTCAGTGGAGGGTCCTGCCTCAAGGCAGGGCCAATAGTCCCCCCCCCAAAAAAAGTTTGTGGCCCAGGCCATTGACCCTTTTCGACTTAAATACCCTGAGTTATATATTGTCCATTATATGGATGACATTCTTCTGGCTAGCCAGGGTGGGCCAGGAGTTGGTAACTGCCCTCCAAGGCTGCAGATTGCCCCCGAGAAGGTCCAGCTACAGCCCCCACATTTATTCTTGGGTTTTGAGCTTCACCCCTCTAAGGTTCTCTCTCAAAAAATTGAACTTAGAAAAGATTCCTTACAAACACTTAATGACTTTCAACGTCTCTTGGGAGACATAAATTGATTGCGCCCCTATCTAAAATTAACAACTGGAGAACTTAAGCCTCTATTTGATATTCTTCTTGGAGATTCTGACCCCTCCTCCCCCCGTGCCTTAACCCCTGAGGCCACGTCTGCCCTTAAGCTCATGGAGAAAGCCATTCTACAACAGACTGTTACCTATTATTCTCCAACCTCCCCCTTATGGCTATTGGTTCTTCCCACCATGTTTGCCCCCATGGGATTGTTGTAACAGACTAAACAGACTAAACCTTTGTATTGGCTTAATTTGCCCGCCACCCCTCCTAAAGTGCTACCTGTTTATCCTGCCTTGGTGGCACAGATCATAAGGTTGGGAAGAGAGACATCCCTGAAGCTCTTTGGTAGAGACCCTGACCTTGTCAGCATTTCCTATGATGCTGCTCAAGTTCGGTGGCTACTTCAGACCTCAGATGCATGGGCTATTTACTGTATTTCATTTCAGGGAAAGATAGATAACCGCTTTCCCTCTGACAAACTTATCCAGTTCCTTGAACACCAAGTGGTGGTCTTCCCTAAAGTGACTAAGAACACCCCCATTCCTCAAGCACCACTGATTTTTACAGATGGATCCTCCTCTGTGGTTGCAGCCTTTAATATAGGTGGACAGGTCTCTAAGTTTCAGACCAAATTTTCCTCAGCACAGGTGGTAGAATTGGTTGCTGTTACTCAAGTCTTTAAGACTTTCCCAGATTGTGGCTTTAATCTTTTTACTGACACTGCATATGTGGCTCAATCAGTGCCTCTGTTAGAGACCATTCCCTTTACAACGCCGTCTACCAATGCTTCCCTCCTCTTTTCTGAGCTTCAGGAGATAATTTTAGCTAGATCCCATCCATTCTTTGTGGGTCACATACGCTCCCACTGTGGTCTTCCTGGATCCCTAAGCGAGGGAAATGACCTCTTTGATAGGGCCACCTGAGGGTCTCCAATTACCTTGGCGACCTTGGCCCTGCCTTCTGATCCTGTACAAAAGGCATAAAAGGCCCACCAATTACATCATCTAAATGCCCAGACCCTCCGACAGATGTTCTCTAGTACCAGACAACAGGAACACCAGATAGTGTGTTAGTACCAGGTATGTCTCACCCTCCTACCTGAGTTACATTTGGGGGTGAACCCTCATGGCCTCACCCCAGGAGAGATATGGCAAATGGATGTTACTCATTTTGCCCCTTTTGGTAAGCATAAATATATACATGTTTCTAATGAAACTTTCAGTGATTTTATTTGCGCCTCACTACAATCTGGTGAGGCTACCAAAAATGTTATTAGTCATGTGATTTATTTCTGCCTTGCCTTTATGCCCATACCTAAGATACTTAAGACTGATAATGTCCCTGGATATAGCAGCGCCTCCTTCAAGTAGTTCTGTGCCCAGCTTAATATTAAACATGTTACTGGTATCCCATATAAACCCCAAGGACAGGGCATTGTAGAAAGGGCACATCAGACCTTAAAGAACATGCTCTTAAAATTACAACATTCAAGGGGCATTTTATACCCCCAAAAGAGGAATCATAAAATCTTGTTAAATCATGCACTATTCGTTCTCAATTTTTTGACCCTTGATGAAAAAGGAAAGTCTGTAGCAGACAGATTCTGGCACCCTACTACAGCAGACTCCTATGCCAAAGTGATGTGGAAAGATCCATTGACATATAAGTGGAATTGTCCTGATATAGTGCTTATCTGGGGAAAAGGACACATGTGTATATATGATTCCAAGGAACAAAATGCCATATGGCTATCAGAAAGACTGGTGAAGTTGGCTTTCTCTACCCCAGTGATACCCCCTGAGCATGGTTCTTAACTGTGCTTCCTTTCAAAAAATGCATCCAGTTGCCTTGCTCCTCCTCTTCCTCCTGCTCACACTTCAGATTTATCCAAATGTGAGTATCAAACCCCAGCATTCCCCATACCAGATTTATAATTTTACTTGGGTCATAGTAAACCAAGCAGGAGACATTGTTAATTCCAGCTCTTCACTTGGAACCCAGCCTTCATGGGCCTCTCTGGAGATGGATCTTTGTGCTCTTGCCCTGGGAGCCAGTGCAGACTGGGGAACCCCCTCCCATTATTGGCCCCAAAGTCGGCTGGTTGATGCACCTAACCCCAATTATGATGGCCACCTTATAGGATGTAATTCCTATTATAGGATAGTCTCCTTGGCCAATGATCCACCTGGCCTCTATGTATGCCCTGGGCCCACCCACCTCGGTCGCTCTCAAAACTATAAATGTTGCTATAGCTTTGATTATTATTGTGCATCTTGGGGTTGTGAAACCACAGGAGATGCATATTGGAAACCTCACTCCTCCTGGAATTATATCACCTTAAGGAGAAAATTTCTACCTACACATTTAAAGGATAAACTAGGAATTAAGACCTCCCAACAATTTAGATCCTGGTGTGAATTCAAATGGCATGTCCCTCTTCTTATATCCTTTACGGATGTAGGGAGGAGTAAAGGCTGAACAGGCCAAGGATATGAATTGGGCCTACGTCTAAGAGAGTGCTCGACCTTTACACTTACCTGTTCGGACCCGAGACTCATCTTTAAAATTAAGCTCCTTAAGAGTATCCCTAATAAAAAATGTTGCTGCTGTGGGTCCTAATTTTGCCATACACCACCATTGGCCACCAGCCAAGCCTGTCTCCAGGCCTGGAATTACTACTCCAGCCATTTTGCCTCTCCCCACCTCCCCCCAGGTTACCTCATTTCAGTCCACTATACCTGTGGGCCCTCCTAGCTCTGTGGACATTATTATTTCTCTGGCAAATGCCTCCCTTGAAGCTATTTGATACCAGTGAATATCAATATCAAGAATATTGGATTTGTTTTTTGCCTACTCCCCCATATGAAGGAATAGCTGTTTTTTACCCCTCCCTCCTTTTCTGATAATAGCAATTTGTTATTATGGGCTACTTCTCCTGAGGGTGGTCTCACTATTAGTTCCATCTCGGGCCTTGCCCAAAATAGCCAGGACAAAGTCAAAAAGAATTTAGAGGAAAGAAAAAGAGCCAGAGAACAAGAGTCATGGTATCAAAATTGGTTCTCTACTTCACCTTGGCTTACTAACCTATTGCCTAGTTTACTAGGACCCTTTGTTGGTATTTTATTGCTTCTGTCTTTTGGCCTTTGGGCTCTTAACTGTCTCACAAGTTTTGTTAAGAACCAGATTGATGCTGCCATCAAGAACCCAGTTGAAGTTCATTACCATCAACTGAAGACTGAAGGAAATCCATAAGTGATTCTGCCAGAGACAGGCGCAGCTGCCAGCCACCCTGCTTTCCCCTATGGCTGACCCCTAGATTTCCACACACTTAAGAAAGGTTCCTGGCATTCCTGGCTCTGCTCTCGTTTCTCTCACTAGGGAGACTGGCCCCTTGATACCCTGACAAAAATTGGCTTTTTCCTAAACTAAGGCCTGCCTTTGATGTGGCCCTCTAATATCCGGGAGTCTTCCATTATGACAATATTACACCCCAAATAACAAATGGCTGATAACCTAGGCATTCACACAGAGATGTGTGAGAGAGAACAGAAGGGCATGTAGAGAGAAGAGAAGACAGTAGGATATCCAGAGTGAGGGGAAAATTACCAGGCATCCAGAGAGAGGAGAAGACAGAAGGGTATCGGGAGATATGAGAAAACAGAAGGGCATAGGGAGAGAGGAGAAATAGGAGAAGAAAGAAGTGCATCCAGAAAGAGGAGAGGATAGAATGGCCTCCAGAGAGAAGAGAGAAAAGAAGGGCACACAGAGAGAGGAGAGGGCAGAAGGGCATCCACAGAAAAGAGTAAAGAAGGCCATACAGAGGGAGGGCAAGGCAGAAGGGCATCTAGATAGAGGAGAGAACAGAAGGGCATCTAGAGAGAGGAGAGAATAGAAGGGCATCCAGAGAGGGGAGAAAACAGAAAGGCTTCCAAAGAGAGGCGAGAACAGAAGAGCATCCAGAAAGAGTAGAGGACAGAAGGGTATGCAGAGAGAGGAGAGAGCAGAAGGTCATTCAGAGAGAGAAGACAGAAGGGAATCCAAAGAAAGGAGAGAACAGAATGGCATTCAGAGAGAGGAGAAGAAAGAAGGGCATATGGAGAGTAGAGAGAACAGATGGGCATCCAGAGAGTGGACAAGACAGAAGGGCATCAAGGAAAAGAGTACAGAATGTCATACTGATAGAAGAAAGAACAGAAGGGTATCCCAAGAGAGGAGAAAACAGAAGGGCATCCATAGAGAGGAAAGGACAGTAGGGCATCTGGAGAGGGGAAAGAACAGAAGGGCATATAGAGAGAAGATAACAGTAGAGTATCCAGAAATAGCAGAAGACAGAAGGGCATACTGGATATGAGAGAATAGACGGGCATCCTGTAGGAGGGGAATGAAGAAGGGCATCTGGGGAGAGGAGAGGACAGAAAGGCATCCCGAGAAAGCTGAGAACAGAAGGGCCTCCAGAGAGAAGAGAGAACAGAAGAGAATCCAGAAAGAGGAAAGAAGAGAAGGGCATCCAGAGAGAGCAGAAGACTAAAGGACATTTAGAGAAAGAAGAGGATAGAAGGGCATATATAGAGAGGAGAAGACAGAAGGGTATCCAGGATAATGAGAGAATTGAAGGGCATCCAGAGAGAGGAGAAAACAGAAGGGCTTCCAGAGAGAGGAGAGAACAGAAGAGCATTCGGAGAGAGGGGAAGAGAGAAGGCATCTAGATGGAGAAGAGGACAGACAGGCATCCAGTGAGAGGTGAGGACAGAAGGGCATCCAGGGAGAAAAGAGAATAGAAGGGCATCCAGAGAGAGGAGAGGACAGAAGGGCATCTAGAGAAAGCAGAGAAAAGAAGGGCATCCAGAAAGAGGAAAAGATAGAAGGGCATCCAGAGATAGGGTGGACAGAAAGGAATCCATAGAAACGAGAACAGAAGGCCATTCGGGGGGGGAGAAGAAAGAAGGGCATCTGGATAGAGGAGAGAAGAGAAGTGAATCCAGAGAGAGGGGAAGACAGGAGGACAGTCAGAGAGAGGAGAAGACAAAAGGGAATCCAGAGGGAGGAGAAAACAGAAGGGCATTCCAGAGTGATGAGAGTACAGGAGAGCATCCATAGAGAGAAGAGAACAGAAAGGCAACCAGAGAGATTAGAGGAGAGAAGGGATCCAGAGAGAGGAGCGGACAGAAGAGCATCCAGAGTGAAAAGAGGACAGAGGGCACCCAAAGAGAAGATAGGACAGAAGTGCATCCAGAGAGAGGAGATACCAGAAGTGCATCCAGAGAGAGGAGAAGACAGAAGGACATCCAGAGAGATGTGAGCACAGAAGGGCATCCAGAGAGAAGAGAACAGAAGGGCATCCAAAGAAAGGAGAATCCCAAAGGGCATTCAGAGAGAGGAGTAGACAGAAGGTCATCCAGAGAGAGGAGAGGACAGAAGAACATCTAGAGAGAGGAGAGGACAGAAGGGCATCCAGGGAGAAGAGAACAGAAGGGCATCCAAAAAGAGGAGAAGACAGAAGGTCATCCAGAGAGAAGAGAGGAAAGAGAGGCATCCAGAGACAGGAGAGAACAGAAGGGCATACATTGAGAGGAGAAGACAGAAGGGCATCCAGAGAGGAAAGGAAAAAAGGCATCCAGAAAGAGTAGAGAATGGAAGGGCATCCAGAGAGAGGAGAATACATAAGGGCATCCAGAGAGAGGAGAGTAAAGAAGGGCATACAGAGAGAGGAGAGTAAGAAGGGCATCCAGGGAGAGAATTGAACAGAAGGGCATCCAGAGAGAGGAGAAGACAGAAGGGAACCTAGAGCGATCAGAGAATACAAGGACATCTAGGAAGAGGAAAAGACAGAAGGGCATCCTATGAGAGGAGAGAACAGAATGGCACCCAGATAGAAGAGAGGACAGAATGGCATCCACAGAGAGGGTAGAACAGAAGAGCTTCGAGAGAGAGGAGAGAACAGAAGGACATCCAAATAGAAGAGAGGACAGAAGGGCATCCAGAAAGAGGAGAGAACAGAAGGGTATCTGGAGAGAGGAGAGAACTTAAAGGCATCCAGAGAGATGAGAGGACAGAAGGGCATCCAGAGAGAGGAGAAGACAGAAGGGAATCTAGAGATAGGAGAGGACAGAAGGGCATCCAGAGGGCGTAGAGCATAGAAGGGTATCCAAAAATATGAGAGAACAAAAATGCATAAATAGAGAATAGAGGACAGAAGGGCATCAGGAGAGAGGAGAGAAGAGAAGGGCATCCAGAGAGAGGAGAAGACAGAAGGGCATCTAGAGATAGGAGAGGACAGAAGGGCATCAAGAGAGAGGAGAAGACAGAAGGGCATCCAGAGAGAGGAGAAGACAGAAGGGAATCCAGAGAGAGGAGAAGACAGAAGGGCATCTAGAGATAGGAGAGGACAGAAGGGCATCCAGAGGGCGGAGAGCATAGAAGGGTATCCAAAGATATGAGAGAACAAAAATGCATAAATAGAGAATAGATGACAGAAGGGCATCAAGAGAGAGGAGAGAAGAGAAGGGCATCCAGAGAGAGTAGAGGACAAAAAGGAAATCTAGAGATAGGAGAGAAAAGAAGGGCATACAGAGAGAGAAGTGGACAGAAGGGCATCTGGAGAGAGGAGAAGGCAGAAGGGAATCCGAAGTGAGGAGAGAACACAAGGGCATCCAGAAAAAAGAGAACAGAAGGGCATCCAGGGAGAGGAGAGAAAAGAAGCACATCCAGAAAAAGGAGAGTATAGGAGGGAATCCGGAGAACGAGAAGACAGAAATATATAAAAAAGAGAGGAGAGAACAGAAGGTCATGCGATGAGACGAAAAGTCAGAAGGGCATCCAGAGAGAGGAAAGGACAAAAGAGCATCTGGAAATAGAAGAGAACAGAAGGGCATCCAGGGAGAGGAGAGAAAAGAAGGGCATCCAGAGAGAGGAGAGGACAGAAGGGCATCCAAAGAGAGGAGAAATTAGAAGGGCATCCAGAGAAAGGAGAAGACAGAAGAGCATACATGGAGAGGAGAGGACAGATGGGCGTCCAGAGAGATGAGAGAGCAGAAGGGCATCCAGAAAGAGGAAAGGACAGAAGGGCATGCAGTGAGAGGAGAGGACAGAAAGGCATTCAGAGAGAGGAGAGAGCAGAAGGGCATTCAGAGAGAGGAGAAGACAGAAGAGAATCGAAAGAAAGGAGAGAACAGAAGGGCATCCAGAGAGAGGAGAAGACAGATGGGCATCCGGTTAGAGGAGAGAATCGAATGGCATCCAGAGAGAGGAAAAACAAAGGTCATTTAGAGGGAGGAGAATACAGAAAGGCATACAGGGAGAGGAGAGGACAGAAGGGAATTCAGAGAGAGGAGAGAACTGAAGGGTATCCAGAGAGAAGAGAGGACAGAAGAGCATCCAGAGAGAGAAGAGGAAAGAAGGGAGTCCAGGGAGAGAAAAGGACAGAAGGGCATCCAGAGAAAGGAGAGGACAGAAGACCATTCAGGAAGAGGAGAGAACAGAAGGGCATCCAGAGAAAGGAGAAGACCGAAGCACATCCAAAGAGAGAACAGGACAGAAGGGCCTACATAGAGAGGAGAGGACACAAGGGCTTCCAGAGAGTGAAGAAAACAGAAGGGCATCAAGAGAGAGGAGAAACCCGATGTGCATCTGGATAGAGGATAGAACAGAAGGTCATCCAGAGAGCAGAGAAGACAGAAGGGCATCCAGAGAGAGGAGAAGACAGAAGGGCATTCAGAGCGATGAGAGTACTGGAGAGCCTCCTTTGAGAGAGGAAAATAGAAAGGCAATCAGAAAGATTAAGGGACAGAAGGGAATCCAGAGAGAGAAGAGGACAGAAGGGCATGCAGAAAGAGGAGAAAACAGAAGGGCATCCGGTAAGAGGAGGAACAGAAGGTAATCCAGAATGAGGAGACAACAGAAATTTATCCAGATTGACAAAAAGACAGAAGGGGATCCAGAGAGAGGAGAGGAAAGAAGGGCATCCAAAGAGAAGAGAAAAGAAGGGCATCCAGAAAGAGTAGAGAACAGACGGGCATCGAGAGAGTTGAGAGTACAGGAGAGCCTCCACAGAGAGATGAGAACAGAAAGACAAAAAGGGATACTAGAGGAAAGAAAGGAATCCAGAGAGAGAAGAGTACAGAAGGGCATCCAAGAGAGGATAGAACAGAATGGCATACAGAGAGAGGAGAGAACAGAAGGGTATCCAGAGTGGGGAGAAGACAGAAGGGCATCCAGAGAGAGGTGAGAACATAAGTGCATCCAGAGAGAGGAGAGGACACAAGAGCTTCCAGAGAGATGAGAGAACAGAAGATCTTTCCGAGAGAGGAGAGAACAGAAGGGCATCCACAGAGATTAGGGAACAGAAAATCATCCATAGAGAGATCGGAACAGAAGAACCTCCAGAGGGATGAGAGGACAGCATAGAATCTAGAGAGAGGAGATAACAGAAGGGCATCCAGAGAGATGATGAGACAGAAGGGCATCCCGAGAGAGGAGAGGACAGAAGGGTATCAAGAAAGCAGAGAAGACAGAAGGGCATCCAGAGAAAGGAGAAGACAGAAGGGCATCCAGTGAGAGGAGAGAACAGAAAGGCATCAAGAGAGAGGAGAGGACAGAAGGGCACCCAGAGATAGGAGAGGATAGAAAGACATCTACAGAGAGGAGAGGACAGAAGGGAATCCAGAGAGATGAGAGAACAGAAGATAATGTAGAGAGAAAAGAGAACAGTAGGGCAACCAGAGATATGAGAAGACAGAAAAAAATCCAGAGAGAGGAGGGGACAGAAGGGCATCCAGAGTGTGGAGAGTACAGAAGGGCATCCAGAGAGAGGTGAGGACAGAAAGGCATGCAGAGAGAGGAGAGGACAGAAGGGCATCCAGAGAAAGGAGACAATAGAAGGACATCCATAGAGCAGAGATGACAGAAGGGCATCAAGAGAGATGAGAGACACAGGGCATCCAGAGAGATGAGAGAACAGAAGGTCTTCCAGATATAGGAGAGAACAGAAGGGCATCCACAGAGATGAGCGAATAGAAGATCATCCAGAGAAAGAAGGGAACAGAAGGGCATCCAGAGGGATGAGAGTACAGAAGAGAATCCAGGGAAAGGAGAGAACTGAAGGGCATCCAGATAGCTGAGAAGACAGAAGGGTATCCAGAGAGAGGAGAGGACAGAAGGGCATTCAGAGAGACGAAAGAATAGAAGGGTATTCAGAGAGAAGAGAAAACAGAAGGGCATCTGGAAAGAGGAGAGAAAAGAAGGTAATCCAGAAAGAGGAGACAAAAGAATGTCATCCAGAGTGACAAAAAGACAGAAGGGCATCCAGAGAGTGGAGAGGACAGAAGGGCATCCAAAGAGAAGAGAACAGAAGGGCATTCAGAGAGAAGAGAATACAGATGGGCATCCAGAGAGTTGAGAGGACAGAAAGGCATGTAGAGAGAGGACAAGACAGAAGGGCATTCAAAGATAGGTGAAAACAAAAGGGCATCCAGAGAGAGGAGAAGACAGAAGGGCATCCAGAGAGATGACTGGACAGAAGAGCATCCTGTGAGTGGTGAGATTAGAAGGGCATTCAGAGAGAGGGGAAGACAGAAGGGCTTCCCTAGAGGAGAGAACAGATGGTCATCCATAGGGACGACAAGAAAGAAGGGCATCCAGAGAGAGAGGAGAGAACAGGACTTCCAGAATGAGGAGAGAACAGAAGGGCATGTAGAGAGTGAAGAAGACAGAAGGGCATCTAAGATAGGTTAAAAAGAAGGGCATCCAGAGTGAGGAGACAACAAAAGGTCATTTAGAGGGAGGAGAATACAGAAGGGCATACTGGGAGAGGAGAAAACAGAAGGACATACACTGAGAGGAGAGAACAGAAGGATATCCAGAGAGAGGAGAGGAAAATAGGGCATCCAGAGAGAGGAGAGACCAGAAGAACATCCAAAGAAAGGAGAAGACAGAAGGGCATCCAGAGTGTGGAGAAGACAGAAGGACATCCTAAAAGAAGAGAGAACCGAAGGGCATCCAGAGAGATGAGAGAAGAGGAGAGAATCCAGGATGAGGAGAGAACAGAAGCCCATCCAGATAGGGCAGAAGCCTGAAGGACATCCAGATAGAAAAGAGGACCGAAGGGCATCCAGAGAGAGGAGAAAATAGAAGGGCCACCAGAGAGAGGATAGGACAGAAGGGCATCCAGAAAGAGAAGAGGACAGAGTAGCATCCAGTGAGTGGAGAGAAAAGAACGGCATCTAGAGAGAGGAGAAGACAGAAGGATATCCAGAGTGAGGAGAAAATTGTCGGGCTTCCAGATGGAGGAGAATATTGAAGGGCATCGAGAGAATCAAGAGAACAGAAGGGCATAGGGAGAGAGGAGAAGACAGAAGGGCATTCAGAGAGAGAAGATGACAGAATGGAATCCAGAGAGAGGGGAGAACAGAAGGGCATCGAGAGAGAGAGCAGAGTATAGAAGTGATCCAGAGAAGAGAGTACAAAAGGGATCAAGAGAGAGGAGAGAACAGAAAGCTATCCAGAGAGAGGAATGGACAGAATGGCATCCAGAGTGAGGGGAGGACAGAAGGGCATCCAGAGAGAAAAAGGAACAGAAGGGCATCCAGAGGGATAAAAGGACAGAAGAGAATCTAGAGAAAGGAGAGAACAAAAGGGCATCCAGAGAGATGAGAAGACAAAAGGGCATCCAGAGAGAGGAGATGACAGAAGGGCATCACGAAAGTGGAGAGAACAGAAGGACATCCAGAGGGAGGAGACAACAGAAGGTCATCCAGAGTGATGAAAATACAGTAGGGCATCGAGAGAGAGGAGAGGACAGAAGGGCATCCAAAGAGAAGAGATCAGAAGGGCATCCGGAGAGAGGAGAATACAGAAGTGCATTCATAGAGATGAGAGGACAGAAAGGCAGGTAGAGAAAATAGAAGACATACAAGCATCCAGAGAGATGAGAGGACAGAAAGGCATGTAGAGAGAATAGAAGACAAAAAAGCATCCATAGATAGGTGAAAACAGAAAGGCATCCAGAGAGAGGAGAAGACAAAAGGGCATCCAGGGAGATGACTTGACAGAAGATCATATGGAGAGTGGAGCGATCAGAAGGTTATCCAGACAGAGGGGAAGACAGAAGGGCATCCAGAGAAAGGAGAGAACAGAAGGGCATGTAGAGTGAGAAGAAGACAGAAGGGCATCCATAGATAGGAGAAAACAGAAGGGCATCCAGAGAGAGGAGAAGACAGATGGGCATCCGGTTAGAGGAGAGAGCCAAAGGGCATCCAGATAGAGGAGAAGACAGAAGGGCTTCCAGCGAGAAGAAAGGACACAAGAACATCCAGAGTGATGAGAGAACAGAAGATCTTCCATAGAGAGGAAAGAAAAGAAGGGCATGCAGAGAGATAAGCAAACAGAAGATAATCCAGAGAGAGAAGAGAAGACATGGGCATGCAGAGATATGACACAACAGAAGAGAATCTGGAGACAGGAGAGAACAGAAGGGCCTCCAGAATGAGGAGACAACAGAAGGGCATCCAGAGAGAAGAGAAGACAGAAGGGCATCCAGAGGGGGAGAAGACAAAAGATCATCCAGAGAGATAAGAGAACAGAGAAGCATCCATAGAGAGAATATAATAGAAGGGCATCCAGAGAGATGAGAGGACAGAAAGGAATATAGAGAGAGGAGAAAATAGAAGGGCATGTAGAGAGAGGAGAAGACAGAAGGGCATCCATAGAGAGTAGAGAAAAAGGTAATCCAGAGAGTGAAGAGGACAGAAGGTCATCCAGGGAGAGGAGAGGACAGAAGGCCATCCAGCAAGAGGAGAGAACAGAAGGGCATCCAGAGAATGGAGAGAACAGAAGAGCATCAGAAAGGAGGAGAAAACAGAAGGGCATCAAAAGAGAGAAGAGGACAGAAGGTTTCCATAGAGAAGACAAGATAGAAGGTTATCCAGAGAGAGGAGAGGATGCAAGGGCATCCAGAGAGATGAGAGAACTGAAGATCATCCGGAGAGAGAAAAGAACAGAAGGGCATCCAGAGAGAGGAGAAGACAGAAGGGCATCCAGAGAGAAGAGAGGACAGAAGGGCATAAAGAGAGAGAAGAGTACAAAAGGGCATATAGATAGAGGAAAAAACAGAAAGGCATAGATAGAGAAGAGAGAACAGAAGGGTATCTAGAGAGAAGATAGGAGAAAAGGGTATCCAGAGAGAGAAGAAAACAGAAGGACATCCAAAGAAAAAAGAAGACAGAAGGGTATCCAGAGAGAGGAGAGGACAGAAGAAAATCTGGAGAGAGGAGAGAACAGAAGGGCATCCAGAGAGAAGAGAATACAGAAGGGCATACAGAGAGAGTAGAGGAAAGAAGGGAAGCCAGACATAGAAGAGGACAGGAGATCATGCAGAGAGAGAAGAAAACAGAAGGCCATCCAGCGAGAGGAGAGAACAGAAGGGCATCCAGAGAAAGGAGAGTTCTGAAGGGCATCCAGAGAGTGGAGAAAACAGAAGGGCATCCAGAAAGAGGATAGGACATATGTGCATCTATATATAGGATAGAAATGAAGGGCTTCCAGAGGGAAGAGAACAGAAGAGCATCCAGAGAGAGGAGACGACAGAAGGGCATTCAGAGATATAAGAAGACAGAAGGCTATTCAGAGAGCAGAGAAGACAGAAGGGCATCCAGTGAGGAGAAGACAGAAGGTCATCCAGAAAGAGGAGAGAACAGAAGGGCATCCAGAGCGATGAGAGGTCAGGAGAGCCTCCATAGAGAGAAGAGAACAGAAAGGCAACCAGAAAGATAAGAGGACAGAAGGGAATCCAGAGATTGAAGAGGACAGAAGGGCATCCTAGAGAGAGGAGAGGACAGAAGGGCATCCAGAGAGTGGAGAAGACAGAAGGGCATCCAGAGAGAGGAGAGAACATAAGGGCATCTAGAGAGATGAGAGTACAGGAGAGCCTCCATAGAGAGAAGAGTACAGAAAGGCAAAGAGAGATATTAGAGAACAGAAGGGAATCTAGAGAGAAAAGAGGACAGAAGGGCATCCAAGAGAGGAGACAACAGAAGGGAATCCAGAGAGAGGAGAGGAAAGAAGGGCATCCAGATAGTGGAGGAGACAGAAGGGCATCTAGAAAGAGAAGACAGAAGGCATCTAGAGAGAGCAGATTACAGAAAGGAATTCAGAGAGATGAGAAAAGAGGGCTATACAAAGAGAGGAGAGGACAGAAGGGCACCCAGAGGGAGGAGAGGACAGAAAGGCATCTGGATAGAGGAGAGAACAAAAGAGCATCCAGAGAGAGGAGAGACAGTAGGGCATCCATAGACAAGAGAGGAAATAAAGGCATCCAGAGAGAGTAGAGAACAGGAGGTCATCCAGAAGAGGAGAGAACAGAAAGGCATGTAGAGAGAGGAGAAGACAGAAGGGTATCCAGAGAGATGAGAGAACAGAAGAGGATAAAGAGAGAGGAGAGGACACAAGGGCATCCAGAGATATGAGAGAACCATAGATCTTTCAGAGAGAGGAGTGAACTGAAAGGCATCCAGAGAGATGAGCAAACAGAAGATCATCAGGAGAGAGAGAGGGGAACAGAAAGCCATCCAGATGGATGAGAGTACAGAATAGAATCTAGAGAGAGAATAGAACAGAAGGGCATCCAGAGAGATGATGAGACAGAAGATCATCCAGAAAGAGAAGACAACAGACGGTCATCCATAGTGACGAAAAGACAGAAGGGCATCCACACAGAGAAGAGGACAGAAGGGCATCCAGAGAGATGCGAGGACAGAAAGGCATGTAGAGGGAGGAGAAGACAGAAGGGCATCCATACATAGGTGAAAACAGAAGGGCATCCAGAGAAAAAAGAAAACAGAATGACATCCAGAGAGATGACTGTACAGAAGGGCATCCGGAGAGTGGAGAGATCAGAAGGGCATCCAGAAATAGGGCAAGACAGAAAGGCATCCAGAGAGAGGAGAGGACAGAAGGGCATCAAGAGAGAGGAAAGATCAGAAGGGCATCCAGAGAGAGGAGAGGACAGAAAGCATCTGGTTAGAGGAGACAACAGAAGGTTTTCCAGAGAGAAGGAGACAACAGACGGTCATCAAGAGAGACAAAAAGACAGAAGGACACCCAGAGAAAGGAGAGAACTGAAGGGTTTCCAGATAGATGAGAGGACAGAAGTGAATCTAGAGAGAGGAGAGAACAAAAAGGCATGTATAGAGAGGAGAACACAGAAGGGCATCCATATAGAGGGGAAAACAGGACATGAAGAGAGAGAAGACAGAAGCGCATCTGGAGTGAGGAGAGAACAGAAAGGCATCCAGAGAGAGTAGAGGACAAGAGGGCATCCAGAGAAAGGAGAAGACAGAAGAGTATCCAGGGAGAGGAGGGGACACAAGGGCATCCAGAGAGATGAGAGAACAGAAGATACTCCAGAGAGAGGAGTAAACAGAAGGGCATCCCCAGAATTGAGCGATCAGAAGATCATCCAGAGAGAGAAGGGAACATAAGGGCATCCTGAGGGATGAGAGCACAAAAGAGAATCTAGAGAGATGAGAGAACATAAGAGCATCAATAGAGAGAAGATAACAGAGTGGCATCCAAAGAGATGAGAGGAATGAAGGGAATCTAGAGAGCTGAGAGAACAGAAGGGCATGTAGAGAGAGGAGAAGACAGAAGGGCATCCATAGATAGGTAAATAGAGAAGGGCATCCAGAGAGAGGAGAAGAGAGAAGGGCATCCAGAGAGATGAGATAACAGAAGAGCATCCGGAGAGAGGAGAGTTCAGAAGGGCATCAAGAGAGACTGGAAGACAGAAGGGCATCCAGAGAGAGGAGAGGACAGAAGGGCATCCAGAGGGAGAAAAGAACAGAAGTGCATCCAGAGAGAGTAGAAGACAGAAGGGCATCCAGATAGAGGAGAGAACAGAAGGTCATCCAGAGAGATGAAAAGACAGAAGGGCATACAGAGAGAGGAGAGGACAGAAGGATATCTGGAGAGAAGAGTGAACAGAAGGGCATCTGGAGAGAGGGAGGACAGAAGGGCATCCTGAGACTGGAGAGAACAGAAAATCATCCAGAGAGAGGAGAGAAGAGGAGCACATCAAGAGAGAGGAGCAGGAAGATGGTCATCCTGATAGAGGAGAGAAAAGAAGGGCATACTCAGAGAGAGAAGGCAGAAGGACATTGAGAAAGGAGAGGACAGAAGGGCTTTCAGATAGAGGTGAGAACAGAAGAGTATCCAGACAGAGGAGCAGAAAGAAGGTCATAGAGGGGAGAAGACAGAGGGCATCCAGAGAGAGGAGAGAACAGAAGGGTATTCAGAAAAATGAGAGAACAGGAGAGCATCCATAGAGAGAAGAGAACAGAAGGGCAAACAGATATGAGAGGGCAAAAGGGAATCCAGAGATAAGAGTGAATAGAAGGGCATCCAGAGAGAGGAGAAGACAGAAGGACATCCGGAGATAGGAGAGAACAGAAGGGCATTCGGAGAGAAAAGAGAACAGAAGGGCATCCAGAGACAGGTTAGGACAGAGAACATCTGGAGACAGGAGAAGACATAAGGGCATCCCAAGAGAGGATATGACAGAAGGACATCCAGAGAGAAGAGAGTAAATAAGGGCCTCCAGAGAGACAAGAGAACAGAAGGGCATCCACAGAGAGGAGAGACTGAAGGGCATCCAAAGAGAGGAGAGATCAGAAGGGCATCCGGAGAGAGGAGAAAAGAGAAGGGCATCCAGAGAGATGAGAGTACAGGAGAGCATCTATAGTGATAAGAGGACAGAAGGGCAACGAGAGAGAAGAGAGAACAGAAGGGCATCCAGAGTGTGGAGAATACAGAAGGGCATCTAGAGAGAGGAGACAACAGAAGGACATCCAGGGAGAGGAAAGAATAGAAGGGCATCCAGAGAACAGAGGACACATGGGCATCAAGATAGATGAGAGAACAGAAGATTATCCAGAGAGAGAAAAGAACAGAAGGGAATCCAGAGAGAGGAGAAAACAGATGGGCATCCAGAGAGAAGAGAGGAGAGAAATAGCATCCAGAAAAAGAAGAGGACACAAGGCCATCCAGATAGTAGAGAGAACAGAAGGGCATAGAGAGAGAGAGAAGAGAACAGAAGGGTATTCAGTGAGAGGAGAGGAAAAAAGGGCATCCAGAAAGAGGAGAGAACAGAAGGGCATAAAAAGATAGGAGAAGACAGAAGGCCATCCAGAGAGAGGAGAGGACGAAAGGACATCCCAAAAGAAGAGAGAACAGAAGGGCATCCAGAGAGATGAGAGTACAGGAGAGAATCCAGAAAAAGGAGAGAACAGAAGCCCATCCAAAGAGAGCAGTAGACTGAAGGACATCTAGAGAGAGAAGAGGACAGAAGGAATTCCAGAGAGAAGAGAAGACGGAAGGGCATCCAGAGAGAGGAGAGGACAGAATGGCATCCAGTGAGAGAAGATAACAGAAGGGCATCTAGAGAGAGGAGAGGAAAGAAAAGAAGGGCATGCAGAGAGATAAGCAAGCAGAAGATAATCCAGAGAGAGAAGAGAAGAGAAGGGCATCCAGAGATATGACATAACAGAAGAGAATCTAGAGAGAGGAGAGAACAGAAGGGCCTTCAGAGAGAGGAGACAACAGAAGGGCATCCAGAGAGAAGAGAGGACAGAAGGGCATCCAGAGATAGGAGAAGACAAAAGGGCATCCAGAGAGATAAGAGAACAGAAAAGAATCCATAGAGAAAATATAATAGAAGGGAATCCATAGAGATGAGAGGACAGAAAGGAATATGGAGAGAGGACAAAATTGAAGGGCATGTAGAGAGAGGAGAAGACAGAAGGGCATCCAGAGAGAGGTGAGCACAGAAGGGCATCCAGAGAGAAGAGAACAGAAGGGCATCTAGAGAGAGGAGAGTAAAGAAGGGCATATAGAGAGAGGAGAGAACAGAAGGGCATCCAGAAAGATGAGAGAACAGAAGGGCATCCAGAGAGAGGAGAGGACAGAAGGGCATACACAGATTGGGAAGAACAGAAGAACATCGATTGAGAGGAGACAACATAAGGTCATTCACAGAGAGGAGAGTACAGAAGGGCATCCTGAGAGAGGAGAGGACAAAAGGTCTTCCAGAGAGAGAAGAAGACAGAAGGGTAACCAGAGAGATTAGAGGACAGAAAAGAATCTCGAGAGAGAAGAGAACAGAAGGGAAACCAGAGATATGAGAGGACAGAAAGAAATCCAGAGAGAGGAAAGGATAGTAGGGCATCCACAGAGATTAGAGGACAGAAGAGAATCTAGAGAGGGAAGAGAACCGTAGGGAAACCAGAGATATGAGAGTACAGAAGGAAATCCAGAGAGAGGAAAGGAGAGTAGGGGATCCAGAGAGAGGAGAGGAAAATAGGGCCTCTAGAGATAGGAGAGAACAGAAGGTCATCCAAAGAAAGGAGAAGACAGAAGGGCATCCAGAGAGTGGAGAGGACAGAAGGACATCCCAGAAGAAGAGAGAACAGAAGGGCATCCAGAGAGATGAGAGTACAGGAGAGAATCCAGAAAGAGGAGAGAACAGAAGCCCATCCAGAGAGAGCAGAAGACTGAAGGACATCCAGAGAGAGAATACAGAAGGGCATCCAGAGAGAGGAGAGGACAGAATGGCATCCAGTGTGAGGAGATAACAGAAGGGCATCTAGAGAGAGGAGAGAAAAGAAGTCCATCTAGAGAGAGAGGAGAAGACAGAAGGATATCCAGAGTGAGGAGAAAATTGTCAGGCATCCAAATGGAGGAGAATCCTGAAGGGCATCAAGAGAATGGAAGGGCATAGGGAGAGAGGAGAAGACAGAAGGGCATCCAGAGAGAGGAGAGGACAGAAGGGCAACCAGAGAGAGGAGAGAACAGAAGTGCATCCAGAGAGATTAGATTACAGAAGGGAGCCAGATAGAGTAGAGTACAGAAGGGATACAGAGAGTGGAGAGAACAGAAAGCCATCCAGAGAAAGGAGAGGACAGAAAGGCATCCAGTGTGGAGAGGACAGAAAGATATCCAGAGAGAGAAGGGAATAGAAGGGCATCCAGAGGGATGAGAGGACAGAAGAGAATCAAGAGGAAGGAGAGAAAAGAAGGGCATCCAGAGAGATAAGAAGACAGAAGGGCATCCAGAGAGAGGAGAGGACAGAATGGCATTCAGAGAGAGGAAAGAAGGACATCCAGAGAGAGGAGAAGACAGAAGGACATCAGGAAAGAGGAGAGAATGGAAGGACATCCAGAGTGATGAAAATACAGAAGGGCATCTAGAGAGAGGAGAGGACGGAAGGGCATCCAAAGCAAAGAGAACAGAAGGGCATCCAGAGAGAGGAGAATACAGAAGGGCATCCAGCATGATGAGAGGACAGAAAGGCATGTATAGAGAGGAGAAGACGTAAAGACATTCATAGATAGGTGAAAACAGAAGGGCATCCAGAGAGAGGAAGAGACAGAAGGGCATCCAGAGAGATGACTTGACAGAAGATCATACAGAGAGTGGAGAGATCATAAGGTCATCCAGAGAGAGGGGAAGACAGAAGGGCATTCAGAGAGAGGAGAAGACAGAAGGGCATCTGGATAGAGGAGAGAAAATAAGGTCACTCAAAGAGAGGAGACAACAGACAGTTATTCAGAGAGACGAAAATACAGAAGGGCATCAAGAGAGAGGAGAGAACAAAAGGTCTTCCAGAGAGGGGAGAGAACAGAAGGGCATATAGAGATAGAAGAAGACAGAAGGACATCCATATATAGGTGAAAACAGAAGGGCATCCAGAGAGAGGAGAAGACAGATGGGCATCCTGTTAGAGGAGAGAACCGAAGGTCATCCAGAAAGAGGAGACAAGAGAATGTCACCCCGAGGGAGAAAAAAAAAGGGCATACAGAGAGAGGAGATGACAGAAGAAAATCCGGAGAGAGGAGAGAACAGAAGGGCATCCAGAGAGAGGAAAGTACAGAAGAGACCCAGAGAGAGGAGAGCACAAAGGGCAATCCAGAGAGATGAGAGAACAGGATATCCAGAGAGAATACAGGACACAAGGGCTTCTTGATAGAGTAGAGAAGAGAAGTGCATCCAGAGAGAGGAGAAGACAAAAAGGAAACCCAGAGAAAGGAGAGAACAGTAGGGCATCCAGAGAGAGGAGAAGACATAAGGGAATCCAGAGAGAGCAGAGGAAAGAAGGTCATCCAGAGAGAGGAGAGGACAGAAGGGCATCCAGAGAGAGTAGAGTAAAGAAGGGATCCAGAGAGAGGAGAGAACAGAAAGCCATCCAGGGAGAGGAGAGAAAAGAAGGGCATAAAAAGAGAGGAGAGTACACAATTGCATCCAGAGAGAGGAGAGAACATAAAGGCATGTAGAGAGAGGAGAGGACAGAAGGGCATTCACAGATTGGGAAGAACAGAAGAGCAACGAGAGTGAGAAGACTACATGAGAGCATCCAAAGAGAGGAGAGGAAAGAATGGCACCCAAAGAGAGGAGATAACAGAAGGGCCCCTGGAGAGAGGAGAGGACAGAATGGCTTCCAGAGAGAGAAGACAGAAGGGCATCCAGAGAGATTAGAGTACAGTAGAGAATCTAGAGAGAGAAGAGAACAGAAAGGCAACCAGAGATATGAGAGGGCAGAAGGAAATCCAGATAGAGGAGAGGACAGTAGGGCATTCAGAGAGAGCAGAGGACAGAAGGGCATCTGGAGAGAGGAGAGAACAGAAGGGCATCCAGAGAGAGGAGAAGACAGAAGGGCATCCAGAGAGAGGAGAGAACAGAAGGGCATCCAGAGAGAGGAGAAGACAGAAGGGCATCCAGAGAGAGGAGAAGTCAGAAGGATATCCAGTGTGAGGAGTAAATTGTCGGGCATTCACTGAGAGGAGAAGACTGAAGGGCATCGATAGAATCTAGAGAACAGAAGGGCATAGGAAGAGAGGAGAAGACTGTATGGCATCCATAGAAAGGAGAGGACAGAACGGCATCCAGAGAGAGGAGAACACAAAAGGGAATCCAGAGAGATGAGAGAACAGAAGGATATCCAGTTAGAATATAGGACACAAAGGCATCTTGAGAGAGGAGAGAAGAGAAGCGAATCCAGAGAGAGGAGAAGACGAAAAGGGAATCCAAAGAGAGGAGAGAACAGTAGGGCATCAAGAGTGAGGAGAGGACAGAAGGGAATCCAGAGAGTGGAGAGGACACAAGGGCATCCATAGAGAGGAGAGGACAGAAGGGCATCCAGAGAGAGGAGAGAACTTACGGCATCCAGAGAGCAGCAAAGACCGAAGGGCATCAAGAGAAAGGAGAAGACCGAAGGGCATCCAGTGAGAGGAGAGAACAGAAAGGCTTCAAAAGAGATGAGAGCACAGAAGGGCATCTAGAGAGAGGAGGACAGAAAGGCATCCAGAGAGAGGAGAGAAGAGAAGTGAATCCAGAGAGAGGAGAAGACCGAAGTGCATTCAGAGAGAGGAGAGAGCATTACGGCATCTAGAGAGAGGAGAAGACAGAAGGGAATCTAAAGAGAGGAGAGAATAGAAGGGCATCCATAAAGAGGAGAGAAAAGAAGGGCATCAAGAGAGATGAGAGAACAGAAGATAATCTAGAGGCAAAAGAGAACAGAAGGGCAACCGGAGATATGAGAGGACAGAAAAAAATCCATGGAGAGGAGAGGACAGAAGGGCTTCCTGAGTGTGAAGAGTAGAAAAGGGCATCCAGAGACAGGTGAGTACAGAAGGGCATCCAGAGAGAAGAGAGGACAGAAGGGCATTAAGAGAGAGGAGAGGACAGAAGGACATCCAGAGAAAGGAGACAACAGAAGGACATCCATAGAGCAGAGATGACAGAATGGCATCCAGAGAGAGGAGAGACCAGAAGGGCATCCACAGAGAGAAGAGAATAGAAGAGAACAAAAGGGTATCCAGAGAGAGGAGAAGACAGAAGGGCATCCCGAGAGAAGAGAGGACAGAAATGGCATCCAGAGATAGAAGAGGACACAAGGGAATCCAGATAGAGGAGAGAACAGAAGGGCATACAGGGAGAGGAGAGAACAGAAGAGTATCGAGAGAGGAATGGGAAATAGGACATCCAGAGAGAGGAGAGTACAGAAGGACATCCAAAGAAAGGAGAAGACAGAAGGGCATCCAGAGAGTGGAGAGGACAAAAGAACATCCCAAAAGAAGAGAAAACAGAAGCCCATCCAGAGAGAGCAGAAGACTGAAGAACCTCCAGAGAGAGAAGAGGAATGAAGGGCATCCTGAGAGAGAAGACAGAAGGGCTTCCAGAGAGTGGAGAAGACAGAATGGCATCCAGTGAGAGGAGAGACCAGAAGGGCATCTAGAGAGAGGAGAAGACAGAAGGATATCCAGACTGAGGAGAGAACAAAAGGACATCCATAGAGAAGAGAAGACCAGAAAACATCCAGACAGAGGAGAGAACATAAGGGCATCCATAGATGGGAGAAGAGAGAAAAACATCCAGAGAGAGGAGACGACAAAAGGCATCTGGAGAGAGGAGAAGACAGATGTGAATCCAGATAGAAACGAGGACAGAAGGGCATTCATAAAAAGTAGAGAACAGAAGGGCATATGGAGAGAGCAGAGAACAGAAGGTCATCAGAGAGAGAGAGGACAGAAGGTCATCCTGAGAGAGGTGAGGACAGAATGGCCTCCAGCAAGAAAAGACAGAGGGCATCCAGAGAGAAAAGAGGACAGAAGGGCATCCAGAGAAAGGAGAGAACAGAATGACATCCATAGAGAGGAGAGAACAGAACGGCATCCAGAGAAATGAGAAGACAGAAGGGTATCCAAAGAGAGGAGAGGACAGAAAAACATTGAGTGAGAGGAGAGCACAGAAGGGCATTTAGAGAGAGGAGAGGACAGAAGGGCATCTGGAGAGATGAGAGAACAGAAGGGCATCCTGAGAGAGAAGAAGACAGAAGGGCATCCAGAGACAGGACAGGACAGAAGGGCATCTAGAGAGAGGAGAGAACAGAAGGGCATCCAGAGACATGAGAACACAGAAGAGCATAAAGTGAGAGGAGAGGACAGATGAACCTTCAGAGAGAAGAGAATCCAGTAAAATATCCATAGGGAGGAGAATACAGAAGGGTATCCAGGGAGAGGATAGAACAGAAGGGCATCCTGAGAGAGGAGTGAACAGAAGGGCCTCCAGTGAGAGGAGAGGACAGAAGGGTATTTAGAGAGAGAGGGTACAGAAGGGCATTCAGAGAGAGGTGAGAAGTGAAGGGCATCCAGAAAGAAAAGAGAACAGAACACCATCCAGAGAGAGAAGAGGACAGAAGGGCATACAGAGAGAGGAGAAGACAGAAATAACCTTCAGAAAGAGGAGAGCACCGAAGGGCAACAGGAGACAGGAGAAGACAGAAGGGCAACCAGAAAGAGGAGATGACAGAAGGGCATCCAGTGAGAGGAGAAGACAGAAGGGCATCCACAAAAAGAAGAGTACAGCAGGGCATACAGAGTGAGAAGAGAACAGAAGAGCATCCAGAGAGAGGAGAGAACAGAAGGGCATCCAGAGAGAGGTGAGGACAGAAGGGCATCCAGAGAGAGGAGAAGACAAAAGGGAATCCAGAGAGAAAAGAAGACAGAAGGGCATGTGGAAAAAGTAGAGAACAGAAGCTGCATCTGGAGAGAGGAGAGAACAGAAGGTCATCCAGAAAGACAGAAGACAGAAAGTCATCCTGAGAGAGGACAGTACAGAAGGGGCTTCAGAGGTAGAAGATAGAGGGCATCCAGAGAGAAAAGAGGACAGAAGGGCATCCGGAGAAAGGAGAGAACAGATGGGCATCCGGAGAGAGGAGAGAACAGAAGGGCATCCAGAGAGAGGTGAGGACAGAATGACATCCCCAGAAAGTAGAGAACAAAAGAGAATCTGGAAAAAGGAGAGAACAAAAGGTCATCCAAAGAGATAGAAGACAGAAGGTCATCCTGAGACTGGTGAGGACAGAAAGGCCTCCAGAGAGAGAACACAGAGGGCATCCAGAGAGAAAAGAGGACACAAGGTCATCCAGAGAAAGGAGAGAACAGATGGGCATCCGGAGATAGGAGAAGAAAGAAGGGCATCTGGAGAGAGGAAAGAACAGAAGGTCATCCAGAGAGAGGAGACAACAGGAATGCATCCAGAAATAGGATAGAACAGAAGGGTCTCCAGAGAGAGGAGAGAACACAAGGGCATCCAGAGAGAGGAGAGGACAGAAGGGCATCCAGAGAGAGGAGAGGCCAGAAGGGCATCCAGAGATATGAGAGAACAGAAGAGCATCCAGAGAGCGAAGAGGACAGAAGGGCTTCCAGAGAGATGTGAAAACAGAAGAGCATAAAGAGAGAGGAGAAGCCATCCAAAGAGAGGAGAGAACAGAAGGGCATCCAGAGAGATTAGAGAACAGAAAAGCATCCCGAGAGAGGAGAGGATAGAAAGGCATCCAGAGGAAGGATAGAATAGAAGGGCATCCGCAGAGAGGATAGGACAGAATTCCATACAGATAGAGGAGAGGACTGAAGGGCGTCTGGAGAGAGCAGAGAACAGAAGGGCATCCGGAGAGAAAAGAGAACAGAAGGTCATCCAAAGAGATAGAGGACAGAAGGTCAACCTGAGAGAGGTGAGGATAGAAAGGCATCCAGAGAAAGGAGAAGACAGAATAACATTCAGAGAGAGGAGAGTATAGAAGGGCATCCAGAGAGAGGAGAAGACAGAAGGGCATTCAGACAGAGGAGAGAACAGAATGGCATCCATAGATGGGAGAAGACAGAAAAACATCCAGAGAGAGGAGAGGCCAGAAGGGCATCCTGAAAGAGGAGAAGTCAGATGAGAATCCAGATATAAACGAGGACAGAAGGGCATTCGGAAAATTAGAGAACAGAAGGGCATCTGGAGAGAGGAGAGAACAGAAGGTCAAACAGACAGAGTACAGGAGGTCATCCTAAGAGAGGTGAGGACAGAATGGCCTGCAGAGAGAGAAGACAGAGGGCATCCTGAGGGAAAAGAGGACAGAAGGGCATCCAGAGAAAGGAGAAGATAGAAGAGTATCCAAAGAGAGGAGAGGACAGAAAATCATCGAGAGAGAGGAGAGCACAGAAGGGCATTTAGAGAGAGGAGAGAACAGACGGGTATCCAGAAAGCAGAGAAAACAGAAGATCATTCATAGATAGGAGAGGACAGAAGTGCATCCAGCGAAAGGAGAGGACAGAAAGGCATCCAGAGAAAGGAGAAGAAAGAAGGGCATCCAGAGAGAGTAGAAGACATAAGGCCATCAAGAGACTGGAGAGGACAAAAGGGCATCCAGAGAGAGGAGAGAATAATAGATTTTGGAGAGAGGAGAAGACTGAAGGGCATGGAGAGAGACGAAAGACCAGAAGGGCATCTAGAGAGAAAAGAAAACAGATGGGCATCCTGATAGAGGAGATTAGAAGGGCATCCAGAGAGAGGAAAGAGCAGAAGGGCATACAGAGAGATGAGAGAACAGAAGATCATCCAGAGAGAGAAGAGAACAAAAGGGCATCCAGAGAGAGGAGATGACAGAAGGGCATCCAGAGAGAGGAGAGAACAGAACAGCATCCTTAGAGGATAGAAGACAGACAAACATCCAGAGAGAAGATAGGACAGAAGGGCATCCGGAGAGAGGATAGAACAGAAGTGCATCCAGAGAGAGGAGAAGACAGAAAGCCATCCAAAGAGAGGAGAGTACAGAAGGCCATCCAGAGAGAGGAGAAAACAGAGAGACATCCAGAGAAAGGAGAGAACACAAAGGCATCCAGGGAGAGGAGAGGACAGAATGGCATCCTGATAGATGAGAGGACAGAAGTGCATCCAATGAGATGAGAGAACAGAAGGGCATCCAGAGCGAGAAGAAGACAGAACAGCATCCAGAGTGAGGACGGGACAGAAGGGCATCTAGAGAGAGGAGAGAACCAAAGGGCATCCATAGACATGAGAAAACAAAAGAGCATACAGTGAGAGGAGAAGACAGAAAAACATGCCGAGAGAGGAGAGGAAAGAAGGGCATATGGAGAAAGGATAGACCAGAAGGGTATCCGAAGAAAGGAGAGGACAGAATGCCATCCAGATAGAGGAGAGGACAGAAGGGTATCCAGAGAGAGGAGAGAACAGAAGGGCATCCGGAAAGAGGACAGAACAGAAGGTCATCCAAGAGATAGAGTACAGAATGTCAACTTGAGAGAGGTGAGGACAGAAAGGCCTCCAGAGAGAGAAGACAGAGGGCATCCAGAGAGAAAAGAGGACAGAAGGACATCTGGTTAAAGGAGAGAATAGATGGGCATACAGAGAGAGCAGAGAACAGAAGGGCATCCAGACAGAGGAGTGGACAGAAGGGCATTCAGAGAGGAGAGGACAGAAGGGCATCCATAGAGAGGAGAGAATTGTAGGGCATCCAGTGAGAGAGGACAGAATAGCATCCAGAGAGAGGAGAGAACACAAGGGCATCCAGAGAGAGGAGAAGTCAGAAGGGCATCCAGAGAGGAGAGGACAGAAGGGCATCTGGAGAGAGGAATGAACAGAAGGGCAACAAGATAGAGGAGAGAATCAGAAGGGCGTCCGGAGAGAGGAGAGAACAGAAACACATCCAGAGAGAGGAGAGAACAGAAGGGTCTTCAGAGAGAGGAGAAGACACAAGGGCATCCATGGAGAGAAGAGGACAGGAGCATTCAGGGAGATGAAAGAACAGAAGAGCATACAGAGAGAGGAGAGAACAGAAGTACATCTGGAGAGATGAGAGGACAGAAGGGCATCAAGAGAGATGAGAGAACAGAAGAGCATCCAGAGAGAGAAGACAGAAGGGCATCCAGAGAAATGAAAAAACAGAGGAGCATACAGAGAGAGGAGAAGACAGAAAAATATCTCAAGTGAGGAGAGGACAGAAGGGCATCTGGAGAGAGGAGAGAACAGTAGGTCATCCAGAGAGATAGAGGACAGAAGGTCATCCTGAGAAATGTGAGGGCAGAATGGCCTCCAGAGAGAGAAGAAAGAGGGCATAAAGAGAGAAAAGAGGACAGAAGGGCATACGGAGAAAGGAAAGAACAGATGGGCATCTGGAGAGTGTAGAGAACAGAAGAGAATCCAAAGAGAGGAGAGAACACAAGAGAATCCAGAAAGAGGAGAGGACCGAAGGGCATCCAGAGAGAGGAGAGTACAGAAGGGCATACAGAGAGAGGAGGAGAAAGAAGGGCATCCAAGTATAGGAGAGAACAGAAGGGCATCCAGAGAGAGGAGAGAATAGAAAAGCATTCCGAGAGAGGGGAAGTCAGAAGGGCATAAACAAGTGAAGAGAGATCAGAAAGGCATCCGGATAGAGGAGAAGACAGAAGGTCATCCAGAGGAAGAAGAGGACAGAAGTGCATCCAGAGCAAGAAGAGGACAGAATGGAATCCAGAGGGAGACGATAACAGAAGGGCACTCAGAGAGAGGAGAAGACATAAGGGCATCCAGAGAAAGGAGAGAACAAAAGGGCATCCAGAGACAGGAGAATACAGAAGGGCATCCAGAGAGATGAGAGCACAGAAAATCATCCAGAGAGAGAAGTGAACACAATGGCATCTAGAAATAAGAGTAAAAAGAAGACCATCCAGAGAGAGGAGAGTACAGAAGGGCATCCAGAGACAGGATAAGACAGAAGTTAATCCAGAGAGAAAAGAGAACAAAAGGGCATCCAGAGAGAAGAGAGAACACAAGGGCATCCAGAGAGAGGAGAAGTCAGAAGAGCATACACAAGTGAGGAGAGAACAGAAAGGCATCCTGATAGAGGAGAAGACAGAAGGGCATCCAGAGGAAGAAGAGGACAGAAGGGCATCCAGACAGAGGAGGAGACACAGGGGAATCCAGAGAGAGGAGTGGACAGTAGGTCATCTGGAGATAGGAGAAGATAGAAGGGCATCCAGACAGAGGAGATGACAGGTCATTCAGAGAGAGGAGAAGACAGAAGGGCATCCAGAGAGAGAAGAGTACAAAGGGGATCAAGAGAGAGGAGAATACAGAAGGGCATCCAGACAGGAGAGAACAGAAGAGCATCCAGAGAGTTAGGACAGAAGGGCATCCGGAGAGATGAGAATACAGAAGGGAATCCAGAGAAAAATGAGGACAGAAGGGCATCCGGAAAAAGTTGAGAACAGAAGGGCATCTGGAGAGAGGATAGAACAGAAGGTCATCCAGAGAGACAAATGACAGAAGGTCATCCTGAGAGTGTTATGGACAAAAAGGGCTTCAGAGAGAAAAGACAGAGGGCATCCAGAGAGAAAAGAGGAGAGAAGTGCATCCAGAGAAAGGAGAGAACAGATGGGCATCCGGAGAGAGGAGAGAACAGAAGGGCATCCAGAAAGAGGAGTGGACAGAAGGTCATCCAAAGAGATAGAGGACAGAAGGTCATCCTGAGACTGGTGAGGACAAAAAGTCCTCCAGAAAGAGAAGACAAAGGACATCCAGAGAGGAAAAAGGACAGAAGGGCATCCAGAGAAAGGAGAGAACAGCTGGGCATCCAGAGATAGGAGAGAACAGAATGGCATCCAGAGAGAGGAGAGGACAGAAGGGCATTCATAATTGAGAGGAAAGAAGGGAATTCATAGAGAGGAGAGAACAGAAGGGCATCCAGAGTGAGGTGAGGACAGAAAGGCATCGAGAGAGGAGAAGTCAGAAGGGAGTCCAGAGAGTAATGAGTACAGAAGGGCATCTGGAAAAGTTTGAGAACAGAAGGGCATCTAGAGAGAGGAGAGAACAGAAGGTCATCAAGAGAGATAGAGGACAGAATGTCATCCTGAGAGAGGTGAGGACAGAATGGCCTCCAGAGAGAGAAGACAGAGGGCATCCAGTGAGAAAAGAGGACAGAAGGGCATCCGGAGAGAGGAGAGAACAGAATGGCATCCAAAGAGACGAGAGAACACAACAGAATCCATAACGAGAAGAGAACCAAAGGGCATCCAGAGAGCGGAGAGTACAGAAGGGCATACAGAGAGAGGAGAAGAAAGAAGGGCATCCAAGGGGAGGAGAGAACAGAAGGGTATCCAGAGGGAGGAGAGAAGAGAAAAGCATCCCGAGAGAGGTGAAGTCAGAAGGGCATAAACCAGTGAGGAGAGAACAGAAAGGCATCCGGATAGAGAAGAAGACAGAAGGGCATCCAGAGGAAGAAAAGGACAGAAGGGCATCCAGAGCGAGGAGAGGACAGAAGGGAATCCAGAGAGAGAAGGGAACAGAAGGGCATTCAGATAGAGAAGAAGACAGAAGGGCAACCATAGAGATGAGAGAACAGAAGGGCATCCAGAGAGAGAAGGGAACAGAAGGGCATGCAGATAGAGAAGAAGACAGAAGGGCAACCATAGAGAGGAGAGAACAGAAGGGCATCCAGAGAGAGGAGAAGACAGAAGGGCATTCTGAGAGATGAGAGAACAGAATATCATCCAGAGAGAGAAGAGACCAGAATGACATCCAGAAAGAGGAGTAAAAAGAAGACCCTACAGAGAGAGGAGTGGACAGAAGAGCATCCAGAGATAGAAGAGAACAAAAGGGCATCCAGAGAGAGGATAGGACAGAAGGACATCAGGTTAAAGGAGATAATAGATGGGCATTGAGAGATAGCACAGAACAAAAGGGCATCCAGAGAGAGAGAGGAGAGGACAGAGGGCATTCAGAGAGGAGCGATCAGAAGGGCATCCATAGAGAGGAGAGAACTGTAGGGCAGCCAGTGAGAGGAGAGAACACAAGGGCATCCAGAGAGAGGAGTGAACACAAGGGCATCCAGAAAGAGAAGTGAACAGAAGGGCATCCAGACAGAGGAGAAAATCAGATGGGCATCAGGAGAGAGAAGAGAACAGAAGTGCATCCAGAGAGAGGAGAAAACAGAAGGGTCTCCAGAGAGAGGAGAAGACACAAGGGCAATCAGAGAGAGGAGAGGACACGAGCATTCAAAGAGATGAGAGAACAGAAGAGCATCCAGAGAGAGAAGACAGAATGGCAGCCAGAGAGATGAAAAAACAGAGGAACATACAGAGAGAGAGGAGAAGACAGAAAAACATCCCAAGAGAGGAGAGGACAGAAGGGCATCTGTAGAGAGGAGAGAACAGAAGGTCATCCAGAGTGATAGAGGACAGAAGGTCATCCTGGGAGATGTGAGAACAGAATGGCCTCCAGAGAGAGAAGACAGAGGGCATACAGAGAGAAAAGAGGACAGAAGGACATCTGAAGAAAGGAAAGAACAGATGGGCATCCCGGGGAGTGTAGAGAACAGATGGGAGCCAAAGAGAGGAGAGATCACAAAATAATCCAGAAAGAGGAGAGGACTGAATGGCATCCAGAGAGAGGAGAGTACAGAATGGCATACAGAGAGAGGAGAAGAAAGAAGGGCATCCAAGTATAGGAGAGAACAGAAGGGCATCCAGAGAGAGGAGAGAATAGAAAAGCATCGCAAGAGAGGGGAAGTCAGAAGGGCATAAACAAGTGAAGAGAGAACAGAAAGGCAACTGGATAGAGGAGAATACAGAAGGGCATCCAGAGGAAGAAGAGGAGAGAAGAGCATCCAGAGAGAATAGAGGATAGAAGGGAATCAAGAACAAGAAGAGAACAGAATGGCATCCAGAGAGAGGATAAGACAGAAAAACATCCAGAGAGAGGAGAGAAGAGAAGGTCATCTGGAGAGAGGAGAAGACAGAAGGGCATCCAGACAGAGGAGATGACAGAAGGGCATCCGGGGAGAGGAGAAGATAGAAGGGCCTCCAGAGAGAAAAGAGTACAATGGGCATCCAGAGATAGGAGAGTACAGAATGGCATCCAGAGATAGGAGAGTACAGAATGGCATCCAGAGAGAGGAGAGAATAGAACGGCATCCAGAGAGAGGAGAGAATAGAAGGGCATCCAGAGAGAGGTGAGGACAGAAGGGAATCTGGAGAGATGCGAATACAGAAGGGAATCCAGAGAGAAAAGAGGACAGAAGGGCATCCGGAAAATGTTGAGAACAGAATGGCATCTTGAGAGAGAAGAGAACAGAAGGTCATCCAGAGAGATAGAGGACAGAAGGTCATCCTGAGAGTGGTGAGGACAGAATGGCCTACAGAGAGAGAAGAGAGAGGGCATCCAGAGAGAAAAAATGACCGAAGGGCATGCCGAGAGTGGAGAGTACAGAAGTGCATACAGAGAGAGAGAAGAAAGAAGGGCATCCAAGGAGAGGAGAGGACAGAAGGGCATCCAGAGATAGGAGTGAATAGAAAAGCATCCTGAGAGAGGGGAAGTCAGAAGGGCATAAACAAGTGAGGAGAGAACAGAAAGGCATCCAGATAGAGGAGAATACAGAAGGGCATCCAGAGGAAAAAGAGCACAGAAGGGAATCCAGAGAAAGGAGAGGACAGAAGGGAATCCAGAAAGAGAAGAGAACAGAATGGCGTCCAGAGAGAGGAGAAAGCAGAAAAACATCCAGAGAGTAGAGAGGAGAGAAGATCATCTGGAGAGAGGACAAGATAGAAGGGTATCCAGAGAGAGAAGAGTACAAAGGACATCCAGAGAGAGGAGAGGATAGAAGGGCATCCAGAGAAAGGAAAGAACACAAGGGCATCCAGATAGGGGAGTGTACAGGAGGGAATACAGAAAGAGAAGAGAACAGAATGGCATCCAGAGAGAGGAGAAGACAGAAAAACATACAGTGAGAGGAGAGGAGAGAAGGTCATCTGGAGAGAGGAAAAGACCGAAGGGCATCCAGAGAGAGAAGAGTACAAAGGACATCCAGAGAGTGGAGAGGACAGAAGGGCATCCAGAGAGAGGAGAGAACAGAAGGGCATCCAAAGAGAGGTGAGGACAGAAGGGCATCTGGAGAGAGGAGAAGACCGAAGGGAATTCAGAGAGAAACGAGGACAGAAGGGCATCCGGAAAAAGTTGAAAACAGAAGGGCATCTGGAGAGAGGAGAGAACAGAAAGTCTATCCAGAGAGATAGAAGAGAGAATATCATCCTGAGACAGGTGAGGACAGAATGGCCTCCAGAGAGAGAAGATAGAGGGCATCCAGAGAGAAAAGAGGTCAGAAAGGCATCCGGAGAAATGAGAGAAAAGAATGGCTTCCAATGAGAGGAGAGAACACAAGAAAATTCAGAAAGAGATGATTACCGAAGGGCATGCTGAGAGCGGAGAGTACAGAAGGGCATACAGAGAGAGGAGAAGAAAGAAGGGCATCCAAGGATAGGAGAGAACAGAAGGGCATCCAGAGAGAGGAGAGAATAGAAAAGCATCCCTAGAGAGGGGAAGTCAGAAGGGCATAAACAAGTGACGAGAGAACAGAAAGGCATCTATATAGAGAAGAAGACAGAAGGGCATCCAGAAAAAAAGAGGACAGAAGGGCATCCAGAGTGAGGAGTGGACAGAAGCACATCCAGAGAGAGGAGAGGCAGAAGTGAATGCAGAGAGACAAGGGAACAGAAGGGCAACCAGAGAGAGGAGAGGACAGATAGGCATCCAGAGAGAATATAAGACTGTAGGGCATACAGAGATAGAGAACAAAAGGGCATCCAGAGAGATAGATGACAGAATGGCATCTTGAGAGAGTAGAGAACAGAAGGGAATCCAGAGAGAGTAGAGAACAGAAGGGCATCCAG